>NC_088341.1:22450000-22750000 GCF_036884655.1 Musa acuminata AAA Group
GAAATGTTCACAGCTGCCAACCAACTCCTTTAATGCATTCCTTTGTCTTGAAGAAAAGCACCTTGAAACAGCTTTAACTTTGTGCAGAGAATATGCTGATGAGCTGTCATTTTTTGTGTGTGCTGAGATAAAGATTATGAGGCATCATTATTGACTGAAAAAGATACTAGATCATAATCAAGGCTCATATAATCAGATTGTAGTAAATTAGACACTCCCGTGTCAGTTGAGTCCTCGAGGCTCACATACATTGCCTATGACATAGAGATGTTACCGGTGATTTGAGGATATGGTATGCTTGGTCAAGTCCCTCGAGGGCATATTATCGAATCAAATTTATCTTGTAATGATAGTTATAACTTAACTAAACATCATAGTTAGTTGAGTCCCTCGAGGCCATGATGGTTTGAAGGTCAAACAAGATAGGAATCACAAGGAGTTGTGATTAGCAAGAGTTACATATCTTTTTGGGCTTAGTTTGATTGGTTGAATCCCTCGATGTTATATTAAGACATGATTGTATCCCGATCCCTACAAGAGATCTACCAGGAGGTTTCTGATTCACATATCGAAGGGAGTTTTGTGTTTCACGAGAAAATAGTGGGAGTAAATTAAGATAGAAGTCTATATCTTGATTATTCTATAAAATCTGCATATTATTTATTTCTACTACATCTTTTGTTTATAAGAAACATATCGCTTTTAAATCCTTTATGTGGTATACTTGATGTCAACCGCCTTATTGGTTCAAATTATACGGATTGGCTCTGCAACCTAAGAATCATTCTAATAGCGGTGAAAATTACGTACATCCTTAACACAGTAATGTCCATACTCAAGGAAGGGGCAAGTGAGGATGAGATCGCTTACTACGTAAAGTACATAGATGACTCCACTCTTGCTCAATATTATATGTTAGTTTCCATGACTCCCGAGTCATATAGGCAACATAAAAATATGGATGTCAGATCCATTCTCATACAGCTCTGCAAATTATTTGAGGAACAAGGAATGACTCAACAATACGAGATATCCAAGAGTTTTTTCCGCGCTAGGATGACTGAGGGGACATCGATTTAGAACCATATACTTAAGATAATTGAGTAGATAGAGAAGCTCACGGGTCTAAGAATGGTCCTAGAGGATAACTTATGTGTGGATCTTATGCTTCAATCTCTACCAAACTCTTTTTCTTAGTTAATTATGAATTTTAACATGAATAATCTTGATGTGACTCTCCTTGAGCTCCCAATATATTGAGGGAGGCTAAGAGCACCATCTAGAAAAAGAAGCCAATTCTCTATGCTGGTGAGACCAGAAAGAAAACGAAAACAAAAAAGTCCCTTATGAAGGGCAAGGGCAAACCGGGTAAAGTAAAGGTTACTAAGAAATATCCGACAAAGAACAAAGGCTAGTGCTTCCACTATGGCAAAGACGGGCATTGGAAAAGGAGCTGTAAAGAGTACCTTACAAAGAAGGTGAAACAAAAGCTTGGAGAAGCTTCAAGTATATTCATGATCAGTCTCCATTTGTTTAATTCTTATAATAACACATAGGTATTGGATACTGGTAGTACTTATCACATGTGCAATCGTTGCAGGTTCTAGCAAGTCCTAGGAGATTGGCGAGAGGTAATATGGACCTCAAGATGGGCAATGGAGCAAAAGTTACTATAGTAGCTATTGGTAAGGCTACTCTACATCTGCTTAGTGAAGCTACTATTCTATTGGATGCATGTTATTTTGTTCCTTCTAATATCAAAAATATTATTTCTATTTCATGTTTGATAGTTAATGGATATAAATTAATTTTTGAAAACAATGGTTGTTCAATTATATTGGGTGATAAGATCATCACTAAAGGAATATTGCATAATAGTTTATTCATGCTAGATATTGCTCAACATATCATGAATGTAAGTATCTTTAAGAGGAAACAAAATGAGGCGAACAATGCGTACCTATAACATTATAGGCTAGGTCACATCTACGAAGAAGAATCTAAAAGTTGGTGAAGGATGGATACTTAGACCTATTCGACTATGAGTCATATGTGACTTGTGAGCATTTCCTTCGTGAAAAATTGACCATCTCTTCATTTAGTGGTATTGGAGAGAGAGCCACTGAGTTGTTAGAACTCATACATAATGATGTATATGTCTTCATGTCAACTCAGGCCATAAGAGGTTATTCTTACTTTATTACATTCACTAATAACTTCTCTAGATATAGATATGTGTACTTGATGAAGTACAAGTTCGACACCTTCGAGAAATTCAGAGAATATAAGAATGAGGTAGAAAACCAGACTAGAAAGAGTATCAAGACTCTTCGATCAGATCGAGGAGGTGAGTACTTGAGTAAAAGTTTACTCAGTTCCTCAAGAACCATGAGATTCTATCTCAATAGATACTTCCTTAAACATCTCAACTCAATGGTGTATCAGAAAGGAGGAATCGCACACTATTAGATATGATATGGTCCATAATGAGTTTCGCTGACCTACTTGTCTCATTCTAGGGATACGCCCTAGACTTCGTAGCTTACATTTTGAACATAATTCTAACTAAGTCGGTAGTGTCTACACCATATGAGATATATAAAGGAAAACATTTCAATCTTAAGGTTGTTAAGATTTGGGGCTACCTTGCTTACGTTAGGAGACACAACCTCGATAAGTTGGAATCGAGGACGAAACAATGCAAGTTCGTGGGAAACCCCAAGGAAACTTATGGGTATTCTTTCTATCATCTCGAGGACCAAATGATCTTTGTAGTCAAGAGGACGATGTTCCTTAAGAAGGAACATATTTTTAGTGGAGATAATGGGAGTATGATAGAGTTAAGCGAGGTTGGAGAACCTAGCTCAAGCATTTTATATAGGTTCGGCAAAGTATCCCATCCTCCGGAGAGATATGTGAGACATAAGTAAAGAGGATGTTAAGGACATTGATCCTCAAACCTATGAGGAAGCTGTGAGTTTCTCTATCCACTCAATCATCTTTAGGACATGGTTCTGAACTGGTGTCCCCTTAGTCATCCTAGCACGGAAGAGGCTCTTAGATATCTTATATCGTTGAGTCCTTCCCTATTCCTCGAATAATTTATAGACATATAAGAGAATGGATCTGGCATCTATCTTTTCATGCTGCCTCTGTAACTCAAGAGTCACGGAGCCCAACATGTAACACTGAGCAAGAGTGGAGTTATCTATATACTTCACTTAGCGAGCGATCTCATCCTCGCTTGCCCCTTCCTTGAGTGTAGGCATCATTGTATCAAGGACGCACGCGATTTTCTCCGCCGTGAAAACAATTCTCAAGTTGCGGAGCTAATCTATATAATTTGAACCAGTGAGGCGGTTGACATCAAGTATGTCACGGAAGGGATTTGAAAGCGACATTTTCTGAAAATAAAGATATAGTAGAAATAAATAACATACATATTTTGTAAAAAAATAAACAATTAAGATATGGACTTCTATCTTAATATGCTCCTACTATTTTACTAGTGAGTCACACGACACCCTCAACACATGAAACGAAAGTCTTCAGTAGACTTCTAGTGGGGATCAAGATCCAATCGGCATCTTAGTGTAATCTCGAGGGACTCGACCAATCATACTAAGCCCAAAAGGTAGGAAACTCTTGCCGATCATAACTCCTTGAGATTTTTATCCTGTTCGACCGTCAAACCACTATGATCTCGAGGGACTCGACCAACCATGATGTTTGGTTAAGTCAACACCATCATTACAAGATGAGTCTAATTTGATGATATACCCTCGAGGGACTCGACCAAGCATTCTATATCCGTAGGTCACCGGTGACATCTCTATGTTGTACAAAAAATAGCGAATCGTGATATAGGTGAGTCTCGAGAGACTTGACCAACTCAACCTACGTCGGGAATCGGTCCCTACCTATAACAATAGAAGGCCACGTGGGTCAATCTAATTGTCTTACCGACTTAATATTATAAAAGAAAGAGATTTTTGATTTGGTCTCCTAATATGACATGTCACATATATACATATTTAATATATATTTATATCGCATGTAAATATATATACATATCTAGTATGTATATAAGCAATTACACATCACATGAGCAATCACATCAGATGATCATGGACCACAACCTAATGTGATCAGGCCCGAGCCAGTGGGTCTAATCATTCATATCAAGATCTATGTGTACAACGATGCATCTCTATGCCCTGTGATCGTCCATCTCGTCCTCGTCGGTTTTATCGGCATCTCGGCACATCTCCATGCATCGTGATCGTCCATCTCGGTCTCATGGGTCCCGTTATCACTTCCACGCTTCCACTGCGCCTCCTCGTGTAATTATAACTTAATCATGGGCATGTTGACCCGACAATAAACGAGAAATAAAATGAAAGCTTATATGCTCCAATAATAATAATCACAAGTACACACATCATGCTAGTTATAGGTGCCCAACAAGCCAATCACAAGAGTAATAGCATGTGTGACTTGACACGTAGTTATTGTGCTTATTATATTTTGGCATTTATCACTTTATATAGACTATTGTATATATGCATGTATATATTATGATGTCCTTAGATTTGTGCAATGGGAATCGGATCGTGATGAGATCGCGATAATAAGACCGATTCGCCTTTAAACACATATATTAAATAATCCCGATCATAGGTTACTTGAGAGGGACATCGAGATAATCGGACAGACTGGTGTGCTATATACCCATCCATATGATGGATGCAGCTAGTCTCATAGTTGCTCGTGTGGGGACACTAGGGATACGGTACTGGTGCTCATTAGAGAATGAGTTCAATAATTGATCCGCTTACAGAATGCTAGATGGTTAATGATACCTTATTGTTAGACAGCGATTCCGTAGTCCCAATGGTGTATTTGGTCCTTAGACTCGAGACTGTTGAATCTCGAATTTTGATGATGAAACCAATTGATAAGTGTTTATGATTTGATCTACATTTTGAGTGACGCAGGAAGCTTGGATCAGGAAGAGTCAATTAAAGCAGGAAGAATCATGTTGGGCCAGAGCAAACATGTTAGAAGATTGGATGTTGGGCTGGAGGATCGGTCGACGTATCGGTAGAAGGCTTCGGGCCACAAATTCGGGCATCAGGCCAAGAAGAGCGGATATTGCGCCAAGGATATCAGAGTTGTAGAGCTCAACTAGCCGATTAGGCAATAGGTCGTAAGAGAGGATGATGCGCCGAAGAATTGGATGAAACGTCAATGGACCAACGACATGCCGGACAACATCATTCATGCTTCGTAATAATTATCTAGATTGAAGTGTATTTTCTATGTGCAGGGTTAACTATGATAGCAAGGCATAAAGCAAAATGAAGTCCGAGAGTCAAGAACGTGATTTCGTTGGGAGTTCGAGAGTTCGTCGGAAGTTCGGACGTTCGTCGGAAGTTCTACCAGAATTGACCGAGAAGTCTTGGAACTTGCTAAAGAAGCTCATCGGAACTCGCCAAGAAGATCGTCATGAAGTCCAGGAGCTTGCCGGGAGTCCGCTGGAACATTACCGAGAGATCGTCGGAAGTTCGCCGAAAGATCGCCAGAAGCTCGCCATCTTAAGAATCATACTTAGCATATCATTAGAGTGTGATTTGGGAGGTAATCCCATCAACTCTGTTAGGGGCCAACTGGGCCCGAAGTTAGGCTAGTTTTGGTTGGATTCAAGGCCCAAACAGGATGTTGAAAGCCCAATTGGCGGTGGCACCACCAGGGTCGGCGGTGGCACCGCTTGGGAGATAGTGTCCCAGGATTTCTGGGTGGTGGTACCGCCCAGACTGGGCGATGGTACTGCCGGCAATGAATGCTGCCAGCGGTGGTACCGCCCCTATCAGGTGGTGGTACCATCAGTACCTAGGAAACCTATGATGAGACCTTTTTAGGCTCCAAGTTTTAATCAATATGAAGCCTATAAATACTCCTCTCATCCCTGGTTAACTTACACAAGTATTAAGAGTGAAAAAGAAAAGAAACACTACTATAATCTTGTGTGGACTCCTCTCAAAACATCTAAGTGTTAGTATAGTTTGAGAGAGGAGTAAGTGGGGGTGTAAGGGTTATCTCCTAAACCCGGTAAAAGGAGAAAGAGCAATAAAAGGTGGTTGGTCTTCGCCTATTGAAGGAAGACCAATAGTAGATGCCGGTGGCTTCAACAGAAGAGGAATCGGTGGAGTGGATGTAGGTTATGACGATCGAACTACAATAAAAGTCTAGTTTGCCTTTATTTTGAGCAATTCACTTTTATAACAAACTGCTTGTCCTCCTTACTATGCTTTTACTATGCTTACACTCACATACGCTTTCAAGTTTCCGGGATCGGTTTTCAACGTACAAAAGAATTTTCAAAATCAACATGATTTTACCGCTGTACTAATTCATCCCCCTCCCTCCCCCCCTTAGTGCTGACTCGTTCCTAATAAATGGTATCAGAGCCTCATGATTTCTTATTTGGTTTAACACCCAAGAGAAATGACTCTTTTCGGCTTTCAAGAGGATCACTCTCTCATTCATCCTCCCTTGTTCAATGGGACAAACTATGTTGGGAAATCTTAAGGGCGATATCACATGCGTAGCGGAAGAATAAAAAAATAAAATCCCCGATTCCCAAAGAGATGTTCGTCGTCGTGCAAAGATTGGTGCGCAAAATCCGCGAAACTAAAAAACTGTATATAGAGTAGATTGTGTTACCTAGGGAGATCGTATATCCCTGTTTCCTTGTAGATCTTTAGGAGATGGTGAAGGAGGTCAAGCGTCCTCCTCTCTAGCGGTGATCTACACAGCAGGGCTGCGAGGACGCTCCTCAAAACTCCAGGCCTGCTCTGAGGTGGAGAGGGGGAGGAGAATAGGAGAGGCAAGCAAAGGCTCTAGCCTATGAGGCTCTGAATCCCTCCTATTTATAGAGGCCCCTTGTCAAACCCTAATGGATCCTCCCCTAGTGGGTATTGGATCTTCATCCAATAACCCAAGCCTTTTAGATTAGTGGATCTTTATCCAATAATATCTCATGGGCTCTTATTGGATCTCATCTATGAGATCCAATAATTTAGGGGCTTATTGGATATCCCATAAGACAAGGGCTCCGTCGGATATCTCATATCCGAACCTCTACTCATTGCAATGCCTACCATATGTGTGTGACCCTCTAGGCCCAATATCGAGCTGGCTGTGAGTCATACCTATCAGAACTCATTCTAACTTAGTGAATTATTATCTGTAATAATTCACTCGACTCATCGACTACGGACGTACTAGGCCACTACGCCGTAGTCCCCAGATGATACAGGGGAATCTAATCCATTGGACCTGTCTGTCCTCAATGACCATGTACCTATGGTCCCTCATCTATCTAATATCCGAGAGACCATATATCGAGCATGGTGCTGTCAGACCCATACGATTTCTACTCGAGTCTCGCTCTAATCGGATTCTCCCGGAGAACTCTTTTTCTCTCAACCCGAATGATCCTAGCTAGGGATTTTTTTGAGCAAGAACACATGGGATATTCCTCTCATGACGCCGAGAGTGGATGATCCTCTATCGACACTCAATAGCCCTCGTAAGGTCGACTACCACTCCCAATGACCAGCTGTACTAGATCTGGGACAGCCAAACCTATAAGTCTGGTATCAAAGAGTGGAGCACTCATACAAGACATCCTTGGTGTCTCAAGTCTAAGGACTAGATACACCACTAGGACTACGAAATCACTGTTTGACAATAAGGCATCATCAACCATCCAGCATTCCGTAAGCGGATCAATCAGTGAACTCATTCTCCAATGAGCACCTGTACTATATCCCTAGTGTCCCTATATGAGCAGTTATGAGACCAGTTGCATCCATCGTATGGATGGGTATACAGCACACCAGTCTGTCCGGTTATCATGATGTCCCTCTCGAGTAACCTGTGACCGAAATTATTTATGATATATGTTTAAAGGTGAATCGATCTCATTATCGTGATCTCATCACGATCCGATTCCCTTTGCACAAATCTAAGGACATCACAATACATATATGCATATATGCAATAGTTATAAAATGATATATGCCAAAATATAACAAGCAAAAAGATTCTGTATCAAGTCACACGTGCCATCACTCACGTGATTGGCTTACTGGGCACCTATGACTAGCAATCTCCCACTTGACCTAAAGCCAATCACCTATGTGTCTGATCCCCATCAGACCCCTGTGACGCTCAAAGACAATCTGAGACAACGACTTTGTTAGTGGATCTGCAATGTTATCTTCGAATGGAACTCTTTTCACTGCTACATCTCCTCGGGTTACGATCTCTCTGATAAGGTGGAACCTCCTCAGAACATGCTTAGATTTCTGATGAGACCTAGGTTCCTTCGATTGAGCAATCGCCCCGTTGTTGTCGTATAAAGAGATCGACTCCTCGCTTCCCGACATGACTCCCAAATCTGTGATGAACTTCTTCACCCAAACTCTCTCCTTTGGTGCATCTGATGCAACAATGTACTCCGCCTCTGTGGTTGAGTCAGCAGTAGTATCTTGCTTGGAACTCTTCCAGCACACTGCTCCTCCATTCAAGGTGTACACATACCCTGAATTCGACTAGCTATCATCGACATCAGACTGAAAACTTGATTCCGTGTAGCCTTTAACCTTAAGGCTATTACCTCCATATACTAGTAAAAGATCCTTAATTCTTCTCAAGTACTTAAGGATACACTTTACTGCTTTCTAGTGCTCCAAGCCTGGATCCGCCTGATACCTGCTCGTGACACTCAGAGCATGCGCTATATCAGGCCTAGTACATAGCATGACATACATGATAGACCCTATTGCTGAGGCATAAGGTATCGTATCCATGTTCACCCTTTCTTCTGGAGTCTTTGGGGACATACTCGTAGAAAGTGATATCCCATGTCTCATCGGTATGAGACCTCTCTTGGAATTTTCCATGCCAAACCTTTTGATAATGGTTTCTATATACCTAGACTGGGACAAGCCTAGCATCCTCTTGGATTTATTTCTATAGATTCTAATCCTCAAGATATAGGATGCTTCCCCTAAGTCCTTCATGGAGAAGTGTCTAGATAATCAAACCTTTACTGTGGATAGCATTCCTACGTCATTCCCAATGATCAGGATGTTATCCACATATACCACCAAAAAGGTGATAGTGCTCCCACTTACCTTCCTGTACACACAAGGCTCATCTTCATTCTTAATGAAGTCATAAGATCTGATTGCCTTATCATATTTTATGTTCCAACTTCGGGAAGCTTACTTTAGTCCATAAATGGATCTAAGCAACCTACACACCTTATATGAGCAGTTCTTGGACACGAATCCCTCAGGTTGTATCATATACACCTCCTCCTCGAGGTTCCCATTGAGGAATGTGGTTTTCACATCCATCTGCCAGATCTCATAATCATAGTGTGCTGCAATAGCCAATAGAATTCTGATGGATTTTAGCATTGCTACAGGTGAGAAGGTTTCATCGTAGTTAACACCTTGCCTTTGACGATACCCCTTAGCCACTAGCCTTGCTTTATAGGTTTTTACCTTTCCATCTACTCCAATCTTTTTCTTAAAGATCCACTTGCAACCGATGGGTGCAATACCTTCGGGCGTATCAACTAGGTTCCAAACCTTGTTGGAGTACATAGAATCCATCTCAGAATTCATGGCTTCTTGTCACTTCCCGGTGTCTATACTCATAATAGCCTCCTTATAGGTCTGAGGATCAATATCCTCAATATCCTCTCCTCTAATATGTCCCACATATCTCTCAGGAGGATGGGATACTCTATCAGACCTACGTAAAGTTGAAACTTGTGTATTAGGTACATGAACAGACTCGGGCTGTAGAGTGGTGCTTGAGCTTGGTTCTCCAACCTCGCTCAACTCTATCATTCTCCCACTATCTCCGCCAAGAATGTGTTCCTTCTCAAGGAACACTGCTCTCTTAGCTACAAAGACCTTTTGGTCCTCGAGATGATAAAAATAATATCCACAAGTTTCCTTGGGGTATCCCATAAATTTGCATCGCTCTGTCCTTGATTCTAACTTATCAAGGTTGTATCTTTTAACGTGGGTAGGGCAGCCCCAAATCTTAACAACCTTAAGATCAGGCTTCTTCCCTTTCCATATCTCATATGGTATAGACACTACCGACTTTGTTGGAACTCTGTTCGGAAGGTAAGCTGCGGTCTCTAGGGCACATCCCTAGAATGAGATGGGTAGGTCAGCGAAACTCATCATGAACCGTACCATGTCTAATAGCGTATGATTTCTCCTTTCAGAGACAAAATTGAGCTGAGGTGTATAAGGAGGTGTCCATTGGGATAATATCCCATGGTCCTTGAGGAACTGAGTAAACTCTGTACTTAAGTACTCACCTCCTCGATCTGATCGAAGAGTTTTGATACTCTTTCTAGTCTGGTTCTCCACCTCATTCTTATACTCTCTAAATTTCTCAAAGGCCTCGGACTTGTACTTCATTAAGTATACATTTCCATACCTTGAGAAATCATTAGTAAAGGTAATGAAGTAGGAGTAACCACCAATGACATGAGTTGACATGGGTCCACATACATCACTATGTATGAGTTCTAATAGCTCAGTGACTCTCTCTCCAGTTCCACTAAATGGAGAGTTGGTCAATTTTTCACGAAGGCAAAGCTCGCAAGTTGCATATGACTCATAGTCGAATGGATCTAGATATCCATCATTTAGCAACTTTTGAATCATTCCCTCATGGATGTGACCTAGCCTACAATGCCATAGGTATGCACAGTTTACCTCATCTCGTTTCCTTTTAGACACACTTACATTCATGATATGTGGAGTAGTGTCTAGTATAAACAAACCTTTATGCAATATTCCTCTCGCCAATCTCCCCTCGGCTTTGCTAGAATTTAAAATAAATTGTAGATGTGATAAGCAATACTGGTATCCAATAGCAATGCACTATCACAAAAATCTGACAATTGGAGATTGATCATGAATGTACTTGAAGCTTCTTCAAGCTTCTATTTCGCCCTCTCTGTAAGGTACTCTTTGTAGTTCCTCTTCCAGTGCCCATCTTTGCCATAGTGGAAGCACTAGCCTTTGTCCTTTGCTGGGTCTTTCTTAGCAACCTTTGCTTTACCTGGTCTGCCCTTGCCCTTTCCCTTCTTAAGGGACCTTTCTGCTTTCCCTTTCTTTCTGGTCTCACTAGTGTAGAGAACTGGCTTCTCTTTCTTAATAGTACTCTCTACCTCCCTCAACATATTAAGGAGCTCTGGGAGAGTCACCTCAAGCTTGTTCATATTAAAATTCATTATGAACTGTGAAAAGGAATCTGGTAGGGACTGAAGCACAATGTCTACACACAAGTTATCCTCTAGGACCATTCCTAGACCTGTGAGTTTCTCTATCCACTCAATCATCTTTAGGACATGGTTCTGAAACGGTGTCCCCTCAATTATCCTAGTGCGGAAGAGGCTCTTGGATATCTCATATCGCTGAGTCCTTCCCTGTTCCTCAAACAATTTATAGACATGTAGGAGAATGAATCTGGCATCCATCTTTTCATGTTGTCTCTGTAACTCAGGAGTCATAGAGCCCAACATATAGCACTGAGCAAGAGTGGAGTCATCAATGTACTTCACGTAGCGAGCGATCTCATCCTCGCTTGCCCCTTCTTCGGGTGCAAGCATCACTGTATCAAGGACGTATATGATTTTCTCCGCCATGAGAATAATTCACAAGTTACGGAGCCAATCCGTATAATTTGGACCAATGAAGTGGTTGACATCAAGTATGCCACGTAAGAGATTTGAAAGCGATATTTTCTAAAAATAAAGATGCAACAGAAATGAATAACATGCAGATTTTGCAAGAAATAAACTATCAAGATATGAACTTCTATCTTAATATGCTCCCACTATTTTACTAACGAGTCACACGACACCCTCAGCACATGAAACGGAAGTCTCCGGTAGACTTATAGTGGGGATCAGGATCCAATCAGCGTCTTAGTGTAACCTCGAGGGACTCGACCAATCACACTAAGCCTAAAAGGTAGGCAACTCTTGCCGATCACAACTCCTTGTGATTCCCGTCCTGTTCGGCCTCCGAATTACCATGGTTTAGAGGGACTCGACCAACCATTATGCTCGGTTAAGTCAACACCTTTGTTACAAGATGAGTCTGATTTGATGATATACCCTCGAGGGACTCGACCAAGCATACCATGTCCTCTAGTCACCGGTAACATCTCTATGTCGTAAGCAAGATAGCGAATCACGATATAGGTGAGTCTCGAGGGACTCAACCAACTCAACCTACACTGGGAATCGGTTCCTACTTATAACGATGGAAGGCCACATGAGTCAATCTAATTGCCTCATGTTTACCGACTTAATATTATCGAGAGAGATGTTTCTATGATTTGGTCTCCTAATATGACATGTCACGCATATATATATTTAATATATATCTACATCACATGCAAATATATATATATATATATATATATATATATATATATATCTAGTATGTGTATAAGCAATCACACTAGATGATCATGGACCACAACCTAATGTGATTAGGCCCGAGCCAGTAGGCCTAATCACTCACATCAAGATCTATGTGTGCAACGATGCATCTCCATGCCCTGTGATCGTCGATCTCATCCTCGTCGGTTTTGTCGACGTCTCGATGCATCTTCATGCATCGCGATCGTCCGTCTCGTGGGTCCCGCTATCGCATCCACGCTCTCGCTACGCCTCCTTATGTGATTACAACTTAATCATAGGCACGCAGGCCCGACAATAAACGAGAAATATAATGGAGGCTCCTAGACCCCAATAATAATAATCACAAGTACACACATCACACGGTTCATGATCATCCGTCCACACATCATACATCACATGTATAAATAATCATTATAATATAGGACTACTAAATAATGATAAAAATAATAATCAACTAATCCTTTTAATTAATTAGTATTTTATGAAATCAGGGACATATAGGGAATTTATGAATTCATAAGGGTATTTTCATAATTTGGATAAAAGGACATAATTTGAATTTCTAAAATTCACAGGGGTAAAACTATCTTTTTGCCCAAGAATGCCCTAATGCCCTACTCCCTTGCTGTCGCCGCCACCGCCACCACCACCCTGCTGGCGACGGCCTATGCGATGGGGCGAGGGTGTTGCCCTCGCCTGCAGGCGGCACGCCTGCTGGAGGCGCTACCGCTGCAGGTGGGCGCCCCCGCGGGCGATTCTGCTGGCGGGGCAATGCCCGCAGGCGGTGCTGCCCCTATGGGCGCCACAGCCTCCGCGGGCGGTTCTGCCCGTGGGGCAATGCCCGTAGGCGGTGCTATCCCGCCGGGCGACCGCAAGCGCCTCTGCCCGCGGGCTGCCAGCCCCGCCGGACGCAAGCCTACTGCAAGCAGGCCGCCGGCCGGCTGCTGTAGACGCAGCCCTTGTGCTGCCTGGCTATGGCTGCGCTGCATGCATGCAGATCGAGGGCAGCAACTGTTGCTGCCCTTTCTCACTTTTGCGTCAACAATTTTGACGTCAAATTTCTTCAAAACACAACACATGCAGTTTAAAACCAATTTATCGCATGAACAACCTGGCTTTGATACCACTGTTGGGAAATCTTGGGGGCAACATCACATGCGCAGCGGAAGAATAAGAAAACAAAATCCCCGATTCCCAAAGAGATGTTCGTCGTCGTGCGAAGATTGATGCGCAAAATCCGTGAAACTGAAAAACTGCGTATAGAGTAGATTGTGTTACCTCGGGAGATCGTATATCCCTGTTTCCTTGCAGATCTTTAGGAGAGGGTCTTCTCAAAACTCCAAGCCTGCTCCGAGGTGGAGAGGGGGAGGAGAATAGGAGAGGCAAGCAAAGGCTCTAGCCTATGAGGCATTGAATCCCTTCTATTTATAGAGGTCCCTTGTCAAACCCTAATGGATCCTCCCATAGTGGGTATTGGATCTGCATCCAATAACCCAATCCTTTTAGATTAGTGGATCTCTATCCAATAATCTCTCATGGGCTCTTATTGGATCTCGTCTATGGGATCTAATAATTCAGGGGCTTATTGGATATCCAATAAGACAAGGGCTCCGTCGGATATCTTATATCCGAACCTTGACTCATCGCAATGCCTACCATATGTGTGTGACCCTCTAGGCCCAATATCGAGCTGGCCACGAGTCATACCTGTCAGAACTCCTTCTAACTCAGTGAATTATTATCTCTGTAATAATTCACTTGACTCATCGACTACGGACGTACTAGGCCACTACGCCGTAGTCCCCAGACGATACAGGGGAATCCAATCCAATGGACCTGTCTATCCTCAATTACCGTGTACCTATAGTCCCTCATCCATCTAATATCCGAGAGACTGTATATCGAGCATGGTGCTGTCAAACCCATACTCGAGTCTCGCTCTAATCGAATTCTCCCGGAGAACTCCTTTTCTCTCAACCCGAATGACCCTGGCTAGGGATTTTTCTGAGTAAGAACACATGGGATATTCTTCTCATGACGCCGAGAGTGGATGATCCTCTATCAATACTCAATAGCCCTCGTAAGGTCGACTACCACTCCCAATGACCAGTTGTATTAGATCTGGGACAGCCAAACCTATAAGTTTGGTATCAAAGAGTGGAGCACTCATACAGGACATCCTTGGTGTCTCAAGTCTAAGGACCAGATACACCACTAGGACTACGAAATTGCTGTCTGACAATAAGGCATCATCAACCATCCAGCATTCCGTAAGCGGATCAATCAGTGAACTCATTCTCCATTGAGCACCTATACTGTATCCCTAGTGTCTCTACACGAGCAGCTATGAGACCAGCTGCATCCATCATATGGACGGGTATACAGCACATCAGTCTGTCTGGTTATCACGATGTCCCTCTCGAGTAACCTGTGACCGGGATTATTTAGGATCTGTGTTTAAAGGTGAATCAATCTCATTATCGTGATCTCATCACGATTGGATTCCCTTTGCACAAATCCAAGGACTTCACAATATATATATATATGCATATATGCAATAGTTATAAAGTGATATATGCCAAAATATAACAAGCAAAAAGATTCTGTATCAAATCACACGTGCCATCACTCACATGATTGGCTTGCTGGGCACCTATGACTAGTAGACTACACATATTGGAAAACTCGAATGAGAGTTTTCTTGCTTTCTTTGGATTTAAATTTATGAAATATTATTGAAAATAATTTTCGAAGGTCTTATACTCAATGAAAGAATGGAATGATTTGGAGAAGAAACGTTTTCCTTAAATGCTAGAGGTATGAACGCTCTATTTTACATATTGGATAAAATTGAGTTTAATTGGGTTTCTACTTGCGAAACGACTTTCGACATTTGGCACATTCTTGAAACCACACACGAAGGCACTAGTAGAGTAAAAGTTTCGAAGATTAATCTTTTAATGCATGATTTCGAATATTTTATATGAAACTAAGCGAAACCACTAGAGACATGTACATCCGTTTTACGGATGTCGTCAATAGTTTAAAAGCACTTGGTAGAAGTTTTTTGGATTTTAAACTTGTAAACAAAATTTTACGTTCTCTTAATAAGAGTTGGGATCCAAAAGTAACCGCAATACAAAAGGCAAAAGATCTTAATAAATTTTCACTTGAAGAACTTTTTAGTTCATTGATGACATATGAAATGACGCATAATGCACAAAACGAACTTGAGGACAACCTTCCAAAGAACAGGAAGGATTTCGGATTTAAAACAATTAAAGACCACTTGAGTATAAGCTCAAGTGATGGTGAACTTGAACTCCTCACTATGAAATTTAAAAAGTTCATAAAACAAAAATTAAATAACAAAAAGAACGCAACTACTTGCTATGAATACAAGAAGAGGGAACCACTTTGGGATGAATCAAGCTCATCCGAAGACGAGGATAAAATCAACAAAGGCAAGGTGGCAAACTATGCCTTAACGATTTTTGACAATGAGGTAATCAAAATCCCCTTAGTTTATTTCAAAATTACGTAATGCTTTTCATGAGTTGTTCTTAAATTAGTTTAGGAAAAAATTATATATATATATTTATATTTTTTGAATTGTATGTTTAATGAAAATACAAAAATAAAATTGGATCATGCTTACCTTTCTAATGATTTTAAAAATAATCATGAAAATTATATATTTTATGATAAACAAACAAAATGATTTTGATTAAAAATGCCTTATGAAATCTTGATGTTTTAATGATGCAATAATGTAATAAAATGTTAGATATAAATCAAATGCTTGTACACCTAACAAGATTAATCATATTGTTTCTCAATTTTGATTGAAGACACTTTATGATTAATGAAATCATGTTTGATTTGAAGTAATGATTTGATATCTTACTTAATGAGTTTATCTTTTGAAATTATGCACGATGATTCTTGTGATTTATGGATTATCAATTTTTACCATAATGAAAGTGGCTTTTTCGGTTTTAAAAATGATACATTTCTTGAATTGACATAAATGATAAAGGCATGCTTCTATGAAAAATGTAAGTATCATGCTTGATAATTTTATATTTAATTAAGTATGATGATTTGATCTTAATGACTTTTATGATGAGATTTGCTCTTTCGATTTTAAACTATGATGTATGTTTTCATATGAAAAACTTGAGCATCCTAATATGAAATCAATCATATAAAAAGAAAAATATATTATCATTGGAATTAAAATGATAAACCAAATCATTTGTTTAAAGAAGCCTTATGTTTAATGTGTTATATTTTTGGTCATGATGATGAAATTTATTTTTCGATCTTAAACGATATGCATGCTTTGACTTAGCATAAAAAAACTTAGACATGCTTTTGTGAAATAAATCAAATAGAAAAAGGGGAAGGGAAACATTTTTCTTAAAGAATTTCTCAATCCCTACTTTATCGATCTTTCAAAAAAGGATATCAATGAATGTATGTTTGTTATTTTTTTGAATCTTTTGAAAATGATTTTGAGTTGATGATTTGAATTTGAATGAGCTTTTATCTTGATTTTTTAAGAATTATAACTTAAGATTTCTTATGCATGAATCAAGTTCTCATGTAAATCTATTTACATTGCCTTCATTGAACTTTTCGAAAAGTGATTTTGATGATTCTGACGATTTGAATTTAAATGAGTTTTATCTAAATCATGATCTTGATTTTTTGAAATTATTTGAGATTTTTTTGAATCAAGATCTCTTCATTGTACTCCTATGATTTTTTCTTGGTATTTTATTTAAAGAAGAGATTTACTATATGAATAATGTCTTTTAGTATTCAAATGGTCTTATCTTTCATGACATGATTTCTTTGTATTTATGACTTGTATACCTTATAATGATTGAAATATTTTATACCATTATGTTCTTCCCTTCTTCTTTCTTATTTACAATGACAAAAGGGGAAGAAGTTATGATCATGCATGGTAGGATGTAACTTGACAAATTGATACCATCATGATGTGAAATATTTATGATTTGGAATGATGCATGCAATACTTATGCTTTTTATTATGATGATGTATATGATGTATTATATATGATGTATTGTATATGATGTGAATCATGATTAAGATTGCTTTGATTTGAATTCAAGGTAGATTGCTTTGATTTGAATTCAAGGTTTATCTCAATTATGACATTTTGAAATAAGAATGATTACTTATCTTTGTCATGTTTTGAAAATTATTGTACAGGGAAAAAGAGATACAAAATTATATTCTTCCCTTCTTTTTGATAATGACAAAGGGGGAGATAGCTAGCTTGCACAAGTCAAGAAGATGCAAAAACTTGCTTGCTTGCTTGCACATCTAAAGAGAAGCAAAAATTACAAACATACATATTGCAAAAAGAGGCAAAACTTATTAGTTTGCTCATCTCAAAAGCAAAAGTGCTATCTTACATATCTCAAGAAGCAAAATTTGCAACTTGCACATTGCAAAAGGAAGCAAGAAACGCTAGCTTACACACTTCAATAAGAAAGCTATCTTGCATTTGCTTTTAAAATATTTGTTAGCTTGTATGTTGTAAACTTGCTATCTTACTACCTTGCATATCTAAAACTTGATAGCTTGCATAATCTAATATGATATAACACTTGCTAAATTTTCTAGCTTACAAATTGCATGATGATTAAACTTAAGATTTATTATGCAATGATTTGAACTAATATCTCAAACACTTGATAGTTACATTTCTCCTTTTTGTTGATGACAAAGGGGGAGAAGTATGATGTTATGCATAAGTTTATGATAACATGTTACTTGGATTTTTGAATCTAAGAGTTCTATCAATATGACATATTGATAGGGGGAGTTTGGTTAAACTCCAAGAGTTTGTTTAAACTCCATCATCAATTGGTTGTCATCATAAAAAAGGGGGAGATTGTTGAATCATGGATTTTGATGATGAAACCAATTGATAAGTGTTTATGATTTGATCCGCATTTTAAGTGACGTAGGAAGCTTCGATCAGGGAGAGATAATTAAAGCAGGAAGAATCATGTTGGGCGGGAGTAAACATGTCAAAAGATTGGATGTCGGGTCAGAGGATCGGTCTACATCTCGATAGAAGGCTTCGAGCCGTGAATTTGGGCATCAGGCAAAGAAGAGCGGATATTGCACCAAGGATATCGGAGTTGCAGAGGTCAACTGGCTGATTGGGCAATAGGCCACAAGAGAGGACGATGCGCCGAAGAATCGGACAAAGCGTCGATGGACCAATGAAATATCGGATAACATGATTCATGCTTAGTAATAATTGTCTAGATTGAAGTATATTTTATGTGTGTAGGATTAACTATAATAGCATGGCATAAAACAAAATAAAGTCCCGGAGTCAAGAACGTGATTTCGTTAGGAGTTCGAGAGTTCGTCGGAAGTCCGGACGTTCATCAGAATTTTTGCCAGAATTGACCGAGAAGTCCTGGAGCTTGCCAAAGAAACTCATCAAAACTTGCCAAGAAGATCATCGTGAAGTTAGGAGCTTGTTGGGAGTCCGCCGGAATATTGTTGAGAGATCGTCGGAAGTTCACCGGAAGATTGCCGGAAGCTCGTCGGAAGAAACCAAGACTAACTGGACTTGATTTGCTTAGAATATGTCTTAAGAATCATAGTTAACATATAATTAGGGTGTGATTTGGGAGGTAATCCCATCAACTCTATTAGGGGCCAATTGGGCCCGAAGTTAGGCTAGTTTGGGTTGGATTCAAGGCCCAACCAAGATGCTGAAAGCCCAACTGGCGGTGGCACCGCCTGGGAGATAGTGTCCTAGGATTTCTGAACGGTGGTACCATCGGTAGTGAATGCTGCCAGCGGTGGTACCGCCCTTGTCAAACCGAGAGTTAGACCAGCGACGGTAGTATTGCCCATTAACGGTGGTGGTACCTCCAGTACCTAGGAAATCTAGTATGAGACCTTTTTAGGCTCCAAGTTTTAATCAACTTGAAGTCTATAAATAGCTCTCTCATCCCTGGTTAACTTACACAAGTATCAAGAGTGAAAAAGGAAAGAAACATTGTTGTAATCTTGTGTGGACTCCTCTCAAAAGATCTAAGTGTTAGTATAGTTTAAGAGAGGAGTAAGTGGGGGTTGTAAAAGTTATCTCCTAAACTCGATAAAAGGAGAAAGAGCTGTCAAAGGTGGTTGGTCTTCGCCTATTGATGGAAGACCGATAGTGGATGCCGGTGGCCTCGACGGAAGAGGAATAAGTCGAGTGGATATAGGTCACAACGACCGAACCACTATAAAAATCTGGTTTGCCTTTACTTTGAGCAATTTACTTTTGTAGCAAACTGCCTCTCCTCCTTACTGTGCTTTTACTATGCCTACACTCATATACGCTTTCAAGTTTTCGGGATCGATTTTCAATGTACAAAAGAATTTTCAGAACCCACATGATTTTACCACTATACTAATTTACCCCCGCTCTTAGTGCCAACTCGTTCCTAATAGAGATACCAAGTATGTTCTATATGAGTGCTCCATTCTTTGATACCAGACTTATAGGTTTGGATGTCCCAGATCTGGTATAACCAGTCATTAGGAGTGACAGTCAATCTTACGAAGGCTATTGAGTGTCGATAGAGGATCATCCACTCTTAGTGTCATGAGAGGAATATCCCATATGTTCTTGCTCAAACAAATCTCTGGCTAAGGTCATTCTGATTAAGAGAGAAAGAGTTCTATGGGAGAATCCGATTAGAGCAAGACTCGAGTAGAAACCATATGGGTTTGATAGCACCATACACGGTATACGATCTCTGGGATATTAGATGGATGAGGGACTATAGGTACATGGTAACTGAGGATAGATAGGTCCAATAGATTGGATTCCCCTGTATCATCTGGGGACTGTGGCGTAGTGGCCTAGTATGTCCACAATCGATGAGTCGAGTTAATTATTATGGAGATAATAATTCACTAAGCCAGAAGAAGTTTTGACAGGTATGACTCACGACCAGCTTGATATTGGGCCTAGAGGGTCACGCACATATGGTAAGCGTTGCGATGAGTAGAGGTTCGAATATGAGATATCCGTCGAAGTCTCTATCTTATTGGAGATCCAATAAGCCATTGAATTATTGGATCCCATTGACGAGATCCATTAAAAGCCTATGAGAGATTATTGGATAGAGATCCACTAATCTAAGAGGCTTGGGTAGTTGGATGAAGATCTAATACCCAATAGGGGAGGATCTATTAGGGTTAAGATTGATAGGGGACCTCTATAAATAGGAGGGATTTAGTGGTTCATAGGCTAGAACCTTTTCTTTCCTCTCCTATTCTCCTCCCCCTCTCCACCTCAGAGTAGGCCTGGAGTTTTGAGGAGCATCATCGCAGCCCTGCTATGTGGATCACCACTAGAGAGGAGGGTGCTTGACCTCCTTCATCCTCTCCTAGAAATCTGCAACGATTCAGGGATATACGATCTCCCTAGGTAACATAATCTTTACTATATGCAATTTTCTATTTCGTAGATTTTGCGCACCAATCTTCGTACGACGACTTTAAGAAATTTCAATTTATGAAAATACCCCTTAGAAGTTGGAAAATTCCATGCATGTCCTTGATTTTAGAAAATTTTAATTGATTATTATTTTTTTATTATCTAGTAGTCCTACTGTTAGGACCCTTTTTCTGAGCTTTTGAATAATGTTTATTGAGTCTGTTTAGTCCATTTGTTTATTGAGTTGGTTTGGTTCAGTTAGAGTCAAGTAGAGGTTTATCTAATATTTATTTATTATTAGAGTTCAAGTCCTGATGGACTCTGGGTGGAACTCTATAAATAGGGATGTAACTGCTTCTTTTCAGTAATCAATGAAAAATACTATTCTGTCTTTTGACAAACCCTAGGAGGCCAATCCCCTCGAAGCGATCAAGGAGGGTCGATCCCCTCGAAGCGATCAAGGAGGGCCGATCCCCTCGAAGCGATCAAGGAGGCCAATCCCCTCGAAGCGATCATTATCATTCCCTTTTTTCCCATTTCTTCCATGATAAGACCTTAGGGTCTTATCAATTGGTATCAGAGCAACGATAAGACTTTAGGGTCTTATCATTTGGTATCAGAGCAACGATCCTTGGCGCAGCCCGCCGCAGCCTTGCTTCCCTTCTTCCCCACCACCACTACAAGGCAACTCTTTCTTCACCATTGTCACTGTTTCCTCAGCCAGTGACCTTCGACCACCGCTCGACCTCCTCGCTGCCCCATCTCGTTAAAAACAAAAAAAAAGAATGAAAAAAGAAAAGAAAAACACGAGAGGAAGAAGAAGCCGCAACCACCCCTGCGTCTCCTACTTCCGGCCAACTCACTCGCCGCTGCTGCTCTCCGGCCAACGCCCATCATCGCCCCGCTTCCCGGCCGGCGACCACCGTCGCTGCTGTTCCCCGGCCAGGAGACGACGCTGCCAGCGTCCATCCCAGCCCTCGAAGTGATCATTATCATCCCCATTTCTCCCCTTTCTTCGACGATAAGGCTTTAGGGTCTTATCATTTGGTATTAGAGCGACGATAAGACTTTAGGGTCTTATCACCTACATGATGATGATTTATATATGTATGTATGATGTGTGGACGAATGATCATAGACTGTGTGATATGTACTTGTGATTATTATTATTGGGGCTTACGAGCCTCTATAATATTTCTCATTTATTGTCGGGCCTATATGCTTATGATTAAGTTGTAATCATACTAGGAGGCACAGCGGAAGCGTGAAAGCGATAACGGGACACACGAGATAGACGATCGCGATGCATGGAGATGCTTCGAGATGTCGACAGAACTAACGAGGACGAGATGGACGATCATAGGGTATGAAGATGCACCGCTGCACACATAGATCTTGATATGAGTGATTACGCCCACTAGCTTGGGCCTGATCACATTAGGGTGTGGTCCATGATTATCTGGTGTGATTGCTTATACACCTACTAGATATGTATATATATTTGCATGCGATGTAGATATATATCAAATATGTATATGTGTGACATGTCATATTAGGAGACCAAATCATAGAAACCCCTCTCTTGATAATATTAAGTCAGTAAACGTGAGGCAATTAGATTGACCCACATGACCTTCCATTATTATAGGTAGGGACCGATTCCCGGTGTAGGTTGAGTTGGTCAAGTCCTTCGAAGCTCACCTACATTGTGATTTGCTATCTTGCCTATGAAATAGAGATGTCACCGATGACCTGAGGACATGATATACTTGGTCGAGTCCCTTGAGGGTATATCATCAAATCAAACTATCTTGTAACGATGGTGTTGACTTAACCAAACATCATGATTGGTCAAGTCCCTCGAGACCATGGTGATTCGGAGGCCGAACATAATGGGAATCAGAAGCAATTGTGATCGGTAAGAGTTGCCTACCTTTTGGGCTTAGTGTAATTGGTTGAGTCCCTTGAGGTTACACTAAGACGCTGATTGGATCTTGATCCCCACTAGAAGTCTGTCGGAGACTTTCGTTTCATGTGCTGAGGGTGTCGCATGACTTGCTAGTAAAATAGTGAGAGCATATTAAAATAGAAGTCCATATCTTGATTGTTTATTTTTTTATAAAATTTGTATGTTATATATTTCTGTTGCATCTTTATTTTCAGAAAATGTCACTTTCAAATCACTTATGTGATATACTTGATGTCAACCGCCTCACTGATCCAAATTATACGGATTGGCTCCGCAACTTGGAATTATTCTCACGATGGAGAAAATCGTGTATGTCCTTGATATAGTGATGCCTACACCCAAAGAAGGGGCAAGCGAGGATGAGATCACTCACTACGTGAAGTACATTGATGACTTCACTCTTGCTCGGTGTTACATGTTAGGTTCTACGACTCCTGAGTTACAGAGATAACATGAAAAGATGGATGCTAGATCCATTCTCCTATATGTCCGTAAACTGTTTAAGGAACAGGGAAAGACTCAGCAATATGAGATATCCAAGAGCCTCTTCCGAGCTAGGATGACTGAGGGGATACCGAGAACCATGTCCTAAAAATGATTGAGTGGATAGAGAAACTCACAGGTCTAAGAATGGTCCTAGAGGATAACTTATGTGTGGACATTATGCTTCAGTCCCTACCGGATTTTGTTTCATAGTTCATAATAAATTTTAATATGAACAAGCTTGAGGTGACTCTCCCAAAGCTCCTCAATATGTTGAGGGAGATAGAGAGCACTATCAAGAAAGAGAAGCCAGTTCTCTACATTGGTGAGACCAGAAAAAAACGAAAGCAAAAAAATCCCTTAAGAAAGGTAAGGTCAAGGGCAAGGGCAAGGGCAGATCAGGTAAAGCAAAGGTTGCTAAGAAAGACCCGGTAAAGGACAAAGGGCAGTGCTTCCACAATGGCAAAGATGGGTACTGGAAGAGAAACTGCAAAGAGTATCTTGCAGAGAGGGTGAAACAGAAGCTTGGAGAAGCCTCCAGTACATTCATGATCAGTCTCCATTGGTCAGAATCTTATGATAACACATAGGTATTGGATATTGGTAGTGCTTATCATATATGCAATTTGTTGTAGGTTCTTACAAGGCCTAGGAGATTGGCGAGAGACGAGATGGACCTCAAGATGGGCAATGGAGCAAAAGTTGCTGCAGTAGCTATTGGCGAGGTCGCCCTACATTTGCATGGTGGCATGTTATTTTGTTCCTTCTATTATAAAAAACATTATCTCCATTTCATGTTTGATAGTTAGTGAATATAAATTAGCTTTTGAGAACAATGGTTGTTCAATATTATTAGATAATGAGATTATCATGAAAGGAACATTGTATAATGGTTTATTTATGCTAAACACTACTCCACATATCATGAATGTAACTATGTCTAAGAGGAAACGAGATGAGGTGAACAATGCATACTTATGGCATTGTAGGCTAGGTCACATCCATGTGAAAAGGATACAAAAATTGCTAAAGGATAGATATCTAGATCCATTTGACTATGAGTCATATGCAACTTGGAAGCCTTGCCTTCATGGAAAAATGACCAACTCTCTATTTAGTGGAATTGGAGAGAGAGCCATTAAGCTGCTGAAACTCATACATAGTGATGTATGTGGACCCATGTCAACTCATGTCGTGGTTACTCCTAATTCATTATCTTCATTAATGGTTTCTCAAGATATGGATATGTATACTTAATGAAGTACAAGTCCGAGGCCTTTGAGAAATTCAGAGAGCATAAGAATGAAGTAGAGAATCAGATTGGAAAGAGTAACAAGACTCTTCGATCAGATCGAGGAGGTGAGTACTTAAGTACAGAGTTTACCTAGTTCCTTAAGGACTATGAGATTTTATCCCAATGGACACCTCCTTATATACCTCAGCTCAATGGTGTGTTTGAAAGGAGAAATCGTACACTGTTAGACATTGTACGATCCATAATGAGTTTCGCTAACCTACCAATCTCATTCTGGGGATATACCCTGAGACCACAGCTTACCTTTTGAATAGAGTTCCAACTAAGTTGGTAGTGTCTACACTATATGAGATATGGAAAGGGAAGAAGCTCGTGTTGAATCTCGGATTTGGATGATAAAATCAATTGATGGGTTAATTGATCTAATCCATATTATTGAGCTAAGTGTGCAGGATTAACTACGATAACCAGAAAACACAAAGCAAGTATACCGGAATCAAGTTCGATGGACGTTTAAGAGTCCGAAGAATCGTCGGAGATGTTGCCAGAACCAATCGAGAAGAAATCGGGAACCTGTCGAAATTTTCGGAAGTTCGCCGAAGAGATCGTCGGAGGTTCACGGAGATCACCGAAAAGGCTCGGCTACTCATTAAAGTCATCACAAGTTCGGGAGCTTGCTAGGAGTCCGTCGGAAGAAGTTCGTCGGAAAGCTCGCCGAAACAAGACTTGACGTTCACGGTTGAAAGCTTGCTTAGGATGTGTTTTTATTATGTAGTTCACTTGTAATTAGGATTAGGATTAAGAGATAATCCTATATCCTGGTTAGGGGCCAACTGGGCCCAAAGTCAGATTTGGTTTGGGCTAAAATTAAGCCAAACCAGTGAAATCGGAGAGCTAGGCGGTGGCACCGCCTGGCTGGGCGGTAGCACCGCCCAGCACTCGAGAGCTGGGCGGTGACACCTCCTGGGCTGGGCGGTTGCACCGTCCAGCACCCGAGCGCTGGGCGGTGGCACCGCTTGGCTGGGCGGTAGCACCGCCAGCATCGGGAACATAAGAGAATTCAAATTTTTGGAGCCCAAATTTGAATCCTCTTGAGGCCTATAAATACCCCTCAAGTCTCAACTGAGAATACAACTCTTTGAGCAGCAAGTGATTGAGAGAAAAGTCTTAGAAGAGTCTTTGCCTTTATTGTTTTCAATTTGCTAGAGAGTTCTCCTCCTTCTTTCTTGCTGAAAATTTGTAAGAGGTTAAGCTGCTTGTAAAAGGTTGTAAGAGGGGTATTTGCCCTTCCATTTCAAGAGATTTGCTAGTGGAAGGTGGGAGCCTCATCAAAGAGGGGCCTCGCAAGTGGATGTAGGTCATTTGACCGAACCACTCTAAAATCGGCGTGATCTCTGGTTTGCATTTCGTTATTGCTATTTACATTACTGCAAACCTTCTTACATGCTTTAGTTCCTTATTACCTTTGCTGCGCTACTTTAAGAATACACTTTCAAGTTAAGCTTTTCAAGTTCCGTTCTTATCGTACGAAAGATTTGTCGAAACCAACGTTTTAATCCGCTGCACTAATTCACCCCCCCCCTCTTAGTGCCGCTCTGATCCTAACAATTGGTATCAGAGCGAGGTTATCTCTCATATTTGGTTTAATACCCAAGAGAGATGGCTTACTCCGGCATGCAAGAGGGCCATTCTATTGCACGACCACCTATGTTTAATGGGTCGGATTACACATATTGGAAGACTCGCACGAGGATCTTCCTCATTTCTATGGACTTTAAGCTTTGGTCTATTGTCGAGAATGGATTCCAAAAATCTTCTCTTCCGATGAGCGAATGGAATGAATCGGAAAAAAAGGATTTTACTTTAAATGCAAAGGCTATGAATGCCTTGTTTTGTGTACTAGATAAAAATAAATTTAATCGCATTTCAATTTGTGATTCGGCTTTTGATATTTGGAGAACTCTTGAAGTCACTCATGAAGGCACTAGCCGAGTGAAAGAGTCCAAAATCAACATCCTTGTGCATTCTTACGAACTTTTTCGAATGAAACCAAGTGAGTCCATCGGAGACATGTACACCCGGTTCACGGATGTCATCAATGGACTCAAAGCTCTTGGTAAAGGTTTTACTAACTTTGAACTAGTAACTAAAATCTTAAGATCTCTCCCAAAAAGTTGGGATCCAAAAGTTATGGCCATTCAAGAGGCCAAAGACCTTAAAACATTCCCTCTTGAAGAACTCATTGGGTCTTTAATGACCTACGAAATGACATGTCAAGCTCATGACGAGCTCGAGAACCCCCTTCCAAAGAACAGGAAGGATATGGCACTCACATCACAAGAAGACTACTTGAAAGGAACATCAAGTGATGAGGACAGTGACAATGACATTGCACTTTTGACTCAAAAATTTTAAAAATATTTAAGAAAAAATAAATTTAAAAATAATATAAAAAATAAATTCGAACACAAGAAGGACCAAGTAATTTGCTATGAGTGCAAGAAACCGGGACACTACAAGAACGATTGTCCACAAGCCAAAAAGAAAGCATCAAAGAAGAAGGCGCTCAAGGCAACATGGGATGATTCAAGCACGTCCGAAGAAGAGGAGTCCAACACCGAGCAAGTTGCTCATTACGCCCTAATGGCCTTCGAAGAAGAGGCAACGGATTTAATTAATGTAGATTTACCTTATCATGAATTATTAAATGCCTTCCATGAGTTATTTGATGAATGTAAGACAATTAGTAGAAAATACAAATTGCTAAAAAAGGAGCATGATAGTCTTACTTGTGATTTTGATAAATTAAAAACTGAATATCATGATAGTCTAGCTCCATGTGCTAAATGCCATGATCTAGAAACTCTCCAAAATGAGAACTTGGTACTTAAGGACACCTTGAAGAAATTTGAGGTCGGTAGCAAGTCCTTAAACATGATCCTTACAAATAAGGGTCACGTTCCTAAAAGGAGTGGAATCGGATTTGTGAGAAGTACTCACCAAAATCCAACCACCTTCATTAAAGGTCCTATCTTACATGTTCAACACCAAAGCAATTGCAACTTTTGTTGCAAATATGGACATATAACTTACCAATGTTCATTCAAGAAAATTAGTCCGAACAAATTGATTTGGGTTCCTAAAGGAACCATGATCAAGTCTATGCAACATGATAAACAAGTTAGGTTAGTTTTTGAGGCACCCAAAAGTAAATGGGTACCTAAAAATAATTCTTTCTTGTAGAAACATACACCATCACATGCTAGGAGCAAGAGATGGTATCTTGATAGTGGATGCTCAAGGCATATGACCGGAGATCCATCCCAATTCTCCAAGCTCACTAGCATGGACGAAGGCTATGTCACCTTCGGAGACAACAACAAAGGCAAAATCATTGGCAAGGGAACCATAGGTAACAAATCAAGTTTTTCTATTGATGATATGTTACTAGTTGACGGATTGAAACATAATTTGTTGAGCATTAGTCAATTATGCGATAAAGGTTATATCGTTAGATTTGAATCAAATATGTGCATTATTGAAAAACCAAATCATAACATGACTATGATTGCTTTAAAATAAAATAATGTCTATACCATCAATCTTAATGAACTAAGTAATGAAATGTGTTTCTCCGCCGTAAATGATGATGCTGGGCTTTGGCATAGGAGATTAGGCCATGCAAGCATGAAAACAATATCTAAAATCTCATCTCAAGAATTAGTACGAGGGATTCCGAATATGAAGTTTATTAAGGATAAGGTATGCGATGCATGTCAACTAGGCAAACAAATAAAAACAAGCTTCAAACCAAAAAATCAAATTAGCACCACTAGACCGTTACAATTGATCCATTTGGACTTATTTGGACCAATTAATACAACAAGTCTAGGTGGAAGCAAATATGCTTTTGTGATTGTGGATGACTACTCTAGATACACTTGGACCTATTTCTTAGCTTACAAAAGTAATTGCTTCAAGTGTTTCTCTAAATTTTGTAAACTCACTCAAAACGAAAAGGGCTTCATGATTTCATCAATTCGGAGTGATCACGGTGGTGAATTTCAAAACCGGGACTTTCAAAATTTTTGCGAAGTAAATGGGTACAATCACAACTTCTCAACTCCAAGAAATCCTCGACAAAATAGAGTAGTTGAAAGGAAAAATAGAAACCTACAAGAAATGGCAAGAACTATGTTAAATGAACATAGTTTACCCAAATATTTTTGGGCCGAAGCCGTAAATACGACTTGATACATCATGAATAGGGTCCTAATAAGACCATCTCTATCAAAAACTCCCTATGAATTATGGAATAACAAAAAACCAAATATTTCTTATTTTAAAGTTTTTGGTTGTAAATGCTTCATTTTAAATGAAAAGGATGCCCTAGGCAAATTTGATGCTAAATCCGATGAAGGCATTTTTCTTGGTTACTCCTCCGTTTCTAAAGCCTTTCGTGTCTTTAACAAAAGGACCTTAGTAATAGAAGAGTCTTTTCATGTAGTTTTTAATGAAATTTTCGATTTAAAGAAAAATGATTTTGATGATGATCTTGGTTTTGATAATTTGAATTTAAATGAACCCCCTTCTCAAAATAGCCATTTGAATGCATCTTCTTCCGAAATTTCTTTACCCAAAGAATGGAAGTATGTAGATGCTCATCCAAAGGAGCTAATTATAGGAGATACAACAAAAGGGGTTCAAACTCGTTCTTTTTTCAAGAATTTTTGTGCTAACGCCGCTTTCCTTTCTCAAATTGAATCTAAATGCATTGACGAAGCCTTAAAAGATGATTTTTGGGTCATTACAATATAAGAAGAATTGAACCAATTTGAGAGGAATGAGGTATGGAAGCTTGTTCCTAGACCAAGTGACCACTTAGTCATAGGTACTAAGTGGGTCTTTAGAAACAAGCAAGACGAAAATGGTATCGTGGTTAGAAATAAGGCTAGATTAATGGCCAAAGGTTTCAACCAAGAAGAAGGTATCGATTACGAAGAAACCTTCGCTCCCGTGGCTCGATTAGAAGTCATAAGGATGCTCCTTACCTATGCTAGTAGTAATAATTTTAAACTATTTCAAATGGATGTCAAAAGTGCTTTCTTGAATGGTTTTATTTCCGAAGAAGTATATGTCGAACAACCTCCCGGATTTGAAAATTCTCTTCTTCCTAATCATGTATTCAAATTGACTAAAGCTCTCTATGGCTTGAAACAAGCTCCTAGAGCTTGGTATGAAAGGCTTAGTCCCTTTCTTATTTTAAATAATTTTACCAAAGGCAAGGTTGATACTACATTGTTTATTAAATATTTTGAAAATAATTTTCTTATTGTGCAAATTTATGTTGACGATATTATTTTTGGCTCTTCGGATGAATCACTATGTGAATCATTTGCCAAATGTATGAGTCATGAATTTGAAATGAGTTTAATGGGTGAATTAACTTTCTTTTTAGGATTACAAATCAAACAACTTAGTGATGGTATATTTCTTAACCAATCCAAATATACATTAGAACTATTAAAACGATTTAACATGGATAATTCAAAAGCAATAAACACCCCTATGAGTACTGCGACTAAGTTAGATATGGATGAAAATAGTGAAAATTTCGATCAAAAAACATATAGGGGAATGATAGGTAGTCTACTCTACCTCACCGCGACTAGACCAGATATTATGTTTAGTGTAGGACTTTGCGCTAGGTTTCAATCTAATCCTAAATTATCTCATCTTAAGAGTGTTAAAAGAATATTTAGGTATCTTAAAGGAACTCCAAATTTAGGACTATGGTATCCAAAATCAGATAAATTCGATTTAATAGCCTATGCAGATGCCGATTTTGGCGGATGCAGAATAGATAGAAAAAGTACATCTGGAACATGCCAGTTTTTAGGTCATGCACTTGTTTCTTGGACATCTAAGAAACAAAATTCAGTAGCTCTATCTACGGCCGAAGCCGAGTACATTGTTGCAAGTGCATGTTGTGCGCAAGTTGTCTGGATGAAAAATACACTAGAAGACTATGGAATTCACTTGAAAAATATTCCTATCAAGTGTGATAATACTAGTGCCATATGTCTCACCAAAAATCCAATTCAGCACTCTAGGACTAAACATATCGACATTAGGCATCATTTCATACGTGATCATGTCCTTAACAACAATGTGGTATTAGAATTTATTGACACAAAGCATCAATTAGCAGATATTTTTACAAAAGCCTTAAATGAAGACCAATTTGAATTCAACCAAAGGGAATTAGGCATGTTAAATTGTCCCAAAAATGAGCTTCACGAAAAATGACTCGTCCTTTTCCTTTATTTTGTGAATTTGATTTCTTCCTTCTTCTTCAATTCAAAATGATCCATTAAAGTATAACTTATTATCTTGAGGGAAGAAGCTAAACAAAAGGGAGGAAGAAAAATTTTTTCTTTCCTCCGCGAGATGCCAGCGGTGGCATCGCCAGATCCGGCAGTTGCACCGCTTGAGCGCTCGGGCGCTAGGCGGTGACACCGCTCGGTTTGGCGGTGGCACCGACCAAGCGACCCTTATTAACCCGAGGGGTTAGGGCCGACGGTGACACCGCCCCCAACCCGAAGAAAAAGCTCTCAAAACCCTCTCCCATTCCCTCTAACCCTCATTCTAACTCTTAGAAGCATTGGAGAAGGATTCTTGGTGGTCCAAGCTCTCCATCTCTCAACATAATCTCCATAAGGTAACACTTGAAATTCCTCTTTTCTTTTCTCTTTCCCTTGCTTATTTTTCACAATTTCATCATCATCTTGTCTGGATAATGGCTCCTAAGAGATCAAAAGGAAAAAGGATTGAAGGAGATTCATATGACCATGATCTTTTTAGATCAAAAGAGGTAGCCCTTAGCTTTCCAAAATTTGAAACACGATGTATCCATAAGGGAAAATACATTGATCTGGATGAACTAGAGGACTTAGAACCCATTAGGTGGTTTGCACACCTAGAAGCTCTACCTCTACTACAAATAGATGAACCAATCTATCCGCGGTTAGTTAGATTGTTCTATGCCAACCTATATGAGGACAACGATAGCCTAAGCACTTACCTTCTAGGAACACCCATTAGAATATTTGATTGCACTATTTGTGAGCTAATTGGAATAACTGAAAAAGATAGGGGATGCTATTTTAAAGGTAAATGGGACGTCAACACAATAGGAGCAACCTATACCGAAGCCGCAGAAACAATTTTTGCAAATCCAAACCTTGGCTTCCTACCCAAGAGCTGTGAACACTTACTGCCTTTCAACTCTAAAATTCTTCATCACATTATCACAAGTATCATATTCTCCAAACAATTTCATCTTGACGAAATAAGTCAAATAGAGATAAGTACCATGTATTGGATTATGACCGGTCAGCATAATTGTTTTGGGTACTCAATTCGGCAACACATGCGGGATATTATGGCTAAAGATACTATATTGCCATATAGGAGGTTAATCACTAGATTTCTTCATGCCTATGACATTTGCATCCCACCCGATGAAGAATCTATTCAAAATGATCGATATAACATAATAAATAAAAACCTACTGAAAAGACTTAGGTGCACATTTAGCAATGGCATATGGGTTAGGCAGCCTAGAAGGACTAATCCAATTCCTCCACCAATAGAACACCCCGAAACACCAATTCTTGTGGGAAATTAATCTCCTCCTCCTAGTCCTTTTGGCGCAGCACCTTCAGCTCCTGTTTCCTCCTCTGAAGATCTCATTACGGCGGAACTGTCTCAGATCAAATCACAGCAAGAACAAATTCAAAATCAACAAGTTGAAATTTTGAAGACACTACGACAAATGAATGAAAAAATAGATATCATGTATCAGCACTGTGGATTACCTCCTAAGGATTAAATTGATGTATCTTTTTATTCTGTTCTGTTTACTTTTAACAACAAGTTCAAAGTTTGTCATCGTTTGAACGATAACTGATCCTTCCTTTTAGATAACTACTGTTTTGATATGCATAAATGATGATTTCTTTTGGATAAATTATTTCTGGCAAATTTGAATGATGAATTTTGTTTACTATTAAATGCTAAACTCTTTTAATGATTCAATGATCATTTTCAACGAATTCTATGATCATCAATTAGTTGGCTTGTCTCTTTTTGTTGATGACAAAGGGGGAGAAGTGATGACTAAGTGATGACTTACACCATATCGATAGCATGACTTATATGAATTACAAAAACTTGTGTGATATGAATGTCTTATATGCCTTGCAAAATCCTTGAAAATATCACAAGATTGATTGATCATATTGAAAGCATGCCTTACATCTATATCATGAAATTTATATTGAAAATCTTTATCTTCTATCGTAGTAAAAATCGTCCCATATCATTTGACTTATGATTTTCATCGAAGTTTCGCATTTACTATTGCTTAATGAGAATAACGATAAGTTCTACGGTTAGAACTTATCGGTTTAGGCTTGAATTCAATGGATGAAATTTAAGTGTTTTCATCTTCTCATAATATGGCATATAGATAGGGGGAGTTATGTTTAACTCCGTCATCAATTGGTTGTCATCATCAAAAAGGGGGAGATTGTTAAATCTCGGATTTTGATGATAAAATCAATTGATTGGTTAATTGATCTAATCCATATTATTGAGCTAAGTGTGCAGGATTAACTACGATAACCAGAAAACACAAAGCAAGTATACCGGAGTCAAGTTCGATGGACGTTTAAGAGTCCGAAGAATCATCGGAGATGTTGCCGGAACCAATCGAGAAGAAATCGGGAACCTATCGGAATTTTTGGAAGTTCACCGAAGAGATCGTCGGAGGTTCACGGAGATCACCGAGAAGGCTCGGCTACTCGTTAAAGTCATCACAAGTTCGGGAGCTTGCTGGGAGTCCGTCGGAAGAAGTTCGTCGGAAAGCTCGCCGAAACAAGACTCAACATTCGCGGTTGAAAGCTTGCTTAGGATGTGTTTTTATTATGTAGTTCACTTGTAATTAGGATTAGGATTAAGAGATAATCCTATATCCTGGTTAGGGGCCAACTGGGCCCAAAGTCAGATTTGGTTTGGTCTAAAATTAAGCCAAACCAGTGAAATCGGAGAGCCAAGCGGTGGCACCGCCTGGCTGGGCGGTAGCACCGCCCAGCATCCGAGAGCTGTGCGGGGACACCTCCTGGGCTGGGCGGTTGCACCGTCCAACACCCGAGCGCTGGGCGGTGGCACCGCCAGCATCGGGAACATAAGAGAATTCAAATTTTTGGAGCCCAAATTTGAATCCTCTTGAGACCTATAAATACCCCTCAAGTCTCAGTTGAGAATACAACTCTTTGAGCAGCAATTGATTGAGAGAAAAGTCTTAGAAGAGCCTTTGCCTTTCTTGTTTTCAATTTGCTAGAGAGTTCTCCTCCTTCTTTCTTGCTGAAAATTTGTAAGAGGTTGAACTGCTTGTAAAAGGTTGTAAGAGGGGTATTTGCCCTTCCATTTCAAGAGATTTGCTAGTGGAAGGTGAGAGCCTCATCAAAGAGGGGCCTCGCAAGTGGATGTAGGTCATTTGACCGAACCACTCTAAAATCGGCGTGATCTTTGGTTTGCATTTCGTTATTGCTATTTACATTACTGCAAACCTTCTTACATGCTTTAGTTCCTTATTACCTTTGCTGGGCTACTTTAAGAATACACTTTCAAGTTAAGCTTTTCAAGTTCCATTCTTATCATACGAAAGATTTGTCGAAACCAATGTTTTAATCCGCTGCACTAATTCACCCCCCCCCCCCTCTTAGTGTCGCTCCGATCCTAACAGCTCGATCTTAAGATTGTTAAGATTTGGGGCTGCCCTGCTCACGTTGAAAGATACAACCCCGATAAGTTGGAATCAAGGACAGAGCGATACAAGTTCATGAGATACCCTAAGGAAACTTGTGGGTATTATTTCTATCATCTCGAGGACCAAAAGGTCTTTTTAACCAAGAGAGCGATGTTCCTTGAGAAGAAACACATTCTTTGCGGAGATAGTGGGAGCATGATAGAGTTGAGCGAGATTGGAGAACCTAGCTCAAGCACCAGTCTACAGCTCTAGTCTGTTCAGGTACCTAATACACAAGTTCCAACTTTACGTAGGTCTGGCAGAGTATCCCATCCTCCTGAGAAATATGTGGGACATATTAGAGGAGAGGATGTTGAGGACATTGATCCTCAGACCTACAAGGAGGCTATTATGAGTATAGACTCCAGGAAGTGGCAAGAAGCCATGAATTCTGAGATGGATTCTATGTACTCCAACATGGTTTGGAACCTAATTGATGCGCCCGAAGGTATTGTACCCATCAGTTGCAAGTGGATCTTTAAGAAAAAGATCGGAGTAGATGGAAATGTAGAGACTTATAAAGCAAGGCTAGTGGCTAAGGGGTATTGTCAAAGGTAAGGTGTTGACTATGATAAAACCTTCTCACCTGTAGCAATACTAAAATCCATTCAAATTCTATTGGCTATTGTAGCACACTATGATTATGAAATATGGCAGATGGATGTGAAATCCATATTCCTCAATGGGAACCTCGAGGAGGAGGTGTATATGATATAACCCGAGGGATTCGTGTCCAAGGACTGCCCAGATAAGGTGTGCAGGTTGCTTAGACCCATTTATTGACTAAAGCAAGCTTCCCGAAGTTGGAACATAAGATTTGATGAGGCAATCAGATCTTCTGACTTTGTTAAAAATGAAGATGAGCCTTGTGTATATAAGAAGGTAAGTAGGAGCGCTATTACCCTTTTGGTGTTATATGTGGATGACATCTTGATCATTGGGAATGATGTAGGAATACTATCCACAGTAAATGCTTAGTTATCTTGATACTTCTCTATGAAGGACTCAGGGGAAGCATCCTATATCTTGGGGATTCAGATCTATAGAGATAGATCCAAGAGGATGCTTGGCTTATCAAAATCCAAGTAAATAGAAACCATTGTCAAAAGGTTTGACATGGAAAATTTCATGAGAGGTCTCATACCGATGAGACATGGGATATCACTTTCTAGGAGTATATCCCCAAAGACTCCTAAAGAAAGGGTGAACATGGATAGGATACCCTATGTATCAGCAATAAGGTCTATCATATATGCCATGCTATCTACCAGGCTTGATATAGCAAATGCTTTGAATGTCATGAGTAGGTATCAGCTGAATCCAGGGTTGGAACACTAGAAAGTAGTAAAGTATATCATTAAGTACTTGAGAAGAACTAAGGATCTTTTACTAGTATATGAAGGTAGTAGCCTCAGATTAAAGGCTACATGAACTCAAGTTTTCAGTCTGATGTCAATGGTAGCAAGTCGAATTCGAGGTATGTGTACACCTTGAATGGAGGAGCAGTGTGCTGAAAAAGTTCCAAGCAAGATACTACTGCTGACTCGACCACAGAGGCAGAGTACATTGCTGTAGCAGAGGCAGCAAAGGAGGGAGTAGATCTGGGAGTCATGCCGAGTAGTGAGGAGCCAATTTCCTTATATTACGACAATAACAAGGCGATTACTTTGTTGAATCTCAAATTTTGATGATGAAGTCAATTGTAAATTGTTTGATCTAATCTATATGTTGAGAAAAGTATATAGGATTAACTATGATAGTAGTAAGACATAAAGCAGGTGTTGTGCTGGAGTCAAGGTCGAGATCTCGTTGGGAGTTCAAAGTTCATCGAAAGTCTAGAAGTTCATCAGAAGTTCTACCGGAACCAACCGAGAAGTCCAGGAGCTTATCAAAGAAGCTCATCGGAACTCACCAAGAAGATCATTGTAAAGTCCAGGAGCTTACCAGGAGTCCATCAGAACATTGACGAGAGTTCGTCGGAAGTTCGCCGGAAGAGCAATTGACCCATCGGAATAAGAAGTGCTATGATTATGTTTTAATTGTCATAGTTAGATCGAAATTAAGTTAGGATTAGGAGATAATCCCACTAACTTAATTAGGGACCAACTGAGCCTTTAATAGGGTTGAATTGGGCCGAATTGAGCAGCTCATTCAACCCCTGAATTCTTGGCCGGCGGTAGGACCGCTTGGAAAGCAGTGCCTCAGGTTATCTGGGCGGTGGTACTGCCCAAACTAGGTGGTGGTACTACTAGCAGTTAATGCTGCCAGCAATGGTACCGCTCTTGTTAGGCGGTGGTACCACTAGAGCTCGGTCTCCGAGCTCTGTCAAGCGGTGGTACCGCCTAGATTGGACGATCATACCACCCAATGTCAGACTGTAGGCGGTAGTATTGCCCAGTAATGGTGGTGGTACTGCCAGTACCCCAAAAATCTGGGATGAGACACTTTTTGGCTCCATTTTTGAAAATCATTGGGGCCTATAAATATCTCACCGTTTTCTGCATGAAAGGGTACGAAAGCATTGGCATAATCTTGAGTTCTTGAGTCTTAAAGTGTTGTAAAAGTAAGAAGAGTTCTCCTTCTTCATCTCTTAGCCTTATAACCATCTAAGAAAGAGGAGTGAGACTTGTAAGAGTTGTCTCCCAATCTTGGCAAAAGGAGAAAGTTGTAAAAGGTTGTTGGCATTCATCTATTGAAGGAAGGCCTCTAGTGGACGTTGGTGACCTCGACGGAGGAAGAATTCAAAAGTGGATGTAGGTCATTTCGATCGAACCACTCTAAATTCTGGTTTGCCTTTCTATTTGTGCAATTTACATTACTACAAACTTACTTAACCTTCTCTTAGCACTTTTACGAAAGCTTTCAAGTTCAATCTATTTTCAAAACAGATTGAATCAAAATGAACATTTTTCCAAAATCGAAGAATTTTTCACTATACTAATTCACCACCCTTCTTAGTGCTGCTCTTGATCCTAATAATTGGTATCAGAGCAAGGTTCACTCTCATTTGGTTTTAAACCCAAGAGAGATGACATTTGCTAGCAACCTAGAGGGTCATTCAATTACATGTCCGCCCATGTTCAATGGGACGGATTATATATATTGGAAGACTAGAATGAGGATCTTCCTAATTTCAATGGATTTTGAATTATGAAATATTATAGAAAATGGGTTTCAAAAGTATTCTCTTATTGGAATGAGTTGGAGAAGAAGACTTTCACTTTAAACGCAAAGGCTATGAATGCCTTGTATTGTGCCTTAGATAAAAATAAGTTTAATCGTATGTCCATTTGTGAGACTACTTTTGATATTTGACACACTCGAAGTGACTTATGAAGGTACTAGTAGAGTAAAGTAGTCAAAAATTAATCTTTTAGTGCATACTTATGAGTTGTTTCGAATGAAACTGAGTGAGACCATTGGAGATATATACACCCAATTTACGGATGTCATCAATGGTCTAAAAGGACTTGATAAAGGTTTCTCGGATTTGGAACTTGTTAATAAAATTTTAAGATTCCTTCCAAAGAGTTTGGATCCTAAAGTCACGATCATTAAAGAGGCCAAAGATTTAAATAATTTTCCTCTCGAAGAATTAATTGAGTCACTAATGACCTACAAGATGACTTGTAAAGCTCATGAAGAGTTTGAGGACACCCTTCCAAAGAACATGAAGGATATGATACTAAGAACCCAAGAAAACCACTTGAAAGAAAACTCAAATGATGAGGACCTTGATGAAGACTTGACACTTTTAACAAGAAAAATTAAAAAATTCATAAAAAAGAATAAATTTAAAACTAACACTAAAAGTATATTTGAACCTAAGAAAGATCAAGTAATATGCTACGAATGTAAGAAGCCAGGACATTATAAGAGTGAATGTCCCCTAGCCAAGAAGAGGCAATCAAAGAAGAAGGCTCTTAAAGCAACATGGGATAACTCAAGTGCATCTGAAGAAGAGGAGCCAACCAACACTGAGCAAGTTGCTCACTATGCACAATGGCCATTGGAGATGAGGTGAGCAGTTCATTTGATGAAAATTTATCCTTTGATGAACTTTTAAATGTCTTTCATGATTTATTTGATGAATGTAAATTAATTAGTAAAAAATATAAATTGTTGAAAAAAGAGCATGCTTCTCTTGTTAGTGATTTTGATAGATTAAAAGTTGAGCACAATGATAGTTTAACTCCATGTATGAAATATGATGAACTAGAAACACTTAGAAAGGAAAACTTGCTACTCAAAGAAACCTTAGAAAAATTTGAGATTGGTAGCAAGTCCTTGAACATGATCCTTGCCAACAAGGGTCACGTTCATAAAAAAGGCGGAATCAGATTTGTGAGTAGCTCTCACCAAAATCCAACCACCTTTGTTAAAGGCCCTACTGTGCATGTTTCATCCCGAAACAAATGTAACTTTTGTTGTAAATTTGGGCATATAGCTTATTATTGTCCATTTAAGAAATGTAGTCCATATAAATTGATTTGAGTTCATAAAAGAACATCAAATGACTCAATGCAACATGATAAGCTATATAGATCGATTTTTGAGGCACCCAAGGTTAAATGGGTACCTAAAAATCATCCTTTTTTGTAGAAAAATGTACCATCACAAGCTAGGAGCAAGAGATGATACTTTGATAGTGGATGCTTAAGGCATATGACCAGAGATCCATCTCAATTCTCTAAGCTCACTAGCATAGACGAAGGATATGTCACGAGATAACAACAAGGGTAAAATCATTGGCAAAGGAACTATATGTAACAAATCCAACTTCTTTATTGAAGATGTGTTATTGGTTGATGGCTTAAAGCATAATCTCTTAAGCATTAGTTAATTGTATAATAAAGGATACATCAGTAAATTTGAATACAATGCTTGTATTATTGAAAAACCATTTAAAAACACATCTATGATTGCCTTAAAATAAAATAATATATATACTATTGACATTAATGATCTATGTAATGAAATGTGCTTTTTGGTTTTGAATGATGATGCTTGGCTTTGGCATAGGAGATTAGGTCATGTAAGCATGAAACTAATCTCTCAAATTTCATCTAAAGAACTTGTAAGAGGAATTCCTCAAATATAATGTGTGTGATGCATGTCAACTAGAAAAACAAATAAAAGGTAGCTTCAAACCTAAGAACTAAATAAGTACCTCTAGACTTTTGCAATTGATCCATATGGACTTGTTCGGACTAATTGCTACGTCAAGCCTAAGAGATAGCAAATACGCATTTGTCATTGTGGATGATTTTAGTAGATACACATGAACTTACTTTTTGGAACACAAAAGTGATTGCTTTAGGTATTTCTTTATGTTTTGTAAACTAGTTCAAAATGAAAAGGGTTTTGTGATTTCGTCAATATGAAGTGATCATGGTGGTGAATTTCAAAACCGTGATTTCTAAGAATTTTGTAAATATAATGGATACAACCATAACTTCTCTACTCCAAGATATCCTCAATAAAATGTAGTAGAAAGAAAGAATAGAAACTTATAAGAAATGACTAGAACCATGTTAAATGAACATAGTCTACCCAAATATTTTTGGGCCGAAGCCATAAATATGACATGCTATGTCATGAATAGGGTTCTAGTAAGACCACTACTTTCTAAAACTCCTTATGAGTTGTGGAATAACAAAAAACCCAATGTTTCATATTTTAAAGTTTTCAGATGTAAATGCTTTACATTGAATGAAAAAGATACCTTAGGAATGTTTGATGCAAAATTCGATAAAGAAATTTTTCTTAGTTATTCTTTCATTTCTAAAGCTTTTCGTATCTTTAGAAAAAGAACTTTGGTTATAGAAGAATCAATTCATGTGGTTTTTAATAAAGTTTCTGAAGTTAAGAAAAATGATTTCGATGATGATATTAATTTTGATATTTTGAATTTAAATGAATTCCCTTCTTCACCTAGCAACTTGGATGCATCTTTTTCCGAAACATCCTTACCTAAGGAATGAAAGTATGTAGATGCTCATCCCAAGGAGCTAATCATAGGAGACACATCTAAAGGGGTTCAAACTCGTTCTTCTCTTAAGAATTTTTGTGCCAACGTCACTTTTCTCTCCCAAATTAAACCAAAATATATTAATGAGGCCTTGAAAGATGATTCATGGGTTATCACAATGCAAGAAGAGTTGAATCAATTTAAGAGAAATGAGGTGTGGAAGCTTATTCCTAGGCCAAATGACCATTTAGTTATTGGTACTAAATGGGTCTTTAGAAATAAGCAAGATGAATTTAGTATCGTGGTTCGAAATAAGACTAGATTGGTAGCCAAGAGTTTCAACCAAGAAGAAGGTATTGATTATGAAGAAACCTTTGCTACTATGACACGATTAAAAGCCATTAGGATGCTCCTTACCTATGCTACCAGTAATAATTTTAAGTTATTTCAAATGGATGTTAAAAGTGCTTTTCTTAATGGCTTTATTGTCAAAAAAGTTTATGTTGAACAACCTCCTGGATTTAAGAATGATAATCTCCCTAATTATGTGTTTAAATTGACTAAAGCTCTCTATGGTTTAAAATAATCCCCAAGGGCTTGGTATGAGAGACTTAGCTCTTTTCTTATTCTAAAGTTTTAATAGTCATGTCCTAATAGTGGGATGGGCAAAAGTTTTTATAGTCTCATCCTGATCAAAGCATCTTGCGTCACTCAAAACGCAAATTAAAACATAAACACATATCAATTGGTTTCATCATCAAAATACGAGATTCAATAGATGTAATCTTAGAGTTTATTGATACGAAACATCAATTAGCCAATATTTTTACAAAGCCTTTAAGTGTAGAACAATTTGATTTTTTTAGAAGAGAATTAGAAATGTTAATTTGTCCGAATGCATGAATTTGTTAAATTTCATTTTCGCACTTTCTTGATTCCTTGGATCACTCACTTAAATCATGATCTTATAGTATGCGCAATGAGCCATATGCATTTTCCCATACAAGTTTTATATGATGTTTGAGTATGAATCTTCTCCTCTTATGATGTGAATTTTATATAATGATATAAGTAAGATGCTTACTTAGATGTTATACCTCTTACTTTGATGTCAAAACTAAAATTTTATGATGTTGTGATATCTTTATCATACAAATGATGCATTATCGGATTCTTAATATTGTGGACTTTTGAATGCTACACTACAATAATAATGATATTTTATGTAAAGAGTAATAAAATGCTATGCGAAACATTTTATCATGCATAAAGTGATTGTGCATTTAAATATCTTGATGTTTGATATATGGAAGTCATTGACAAATGCATCTCTCATAGATTTCACTCTTATGAATTTTTAATAAGAAATGGATTTGATGTAATGCTCTTCTCACTATGAAGTTTTATTCATGAATTTCTCTTTCATGTGATACTCCTCATTCCTCTCCCATGAATTCTTCCTTATTCTTCTCATAAAAAATGAAGAAATTTCAATGGATATCTTAATCTTTGAAAGATGAATTTTTGTGTGTGATAATTATTTGCAAGATTAGGGATTTGATTTCATATGGATATCTCGATCCTTTTCATGAATCCCTACCCTTTGTCAAAATGAAAGCATGTTTTAACGAAAACTTATTTATCGTTTTTGACTTGATTCAAATCATTTCACAAATTTAGTTCCTAATGGATTCCTTACTTACCTTCTTTGAATTTTTTTTTACCACACTTGCATTTGAATTGTTCTCCTTTTTGTTGATGATAAAGGAAGAGAAATAATACCAAAATGTGGTAAATTGATGACAAATGTATGCAATGTATTTCATCATATATACTTGAAATATTTGCTTGATAAATTTCTTTCATTATGATAAGATATCTAGAGCTTAACTTGCTAATTTACAATTGATATCTTGCTATAGAATGATGAATTGCTATCTTTGTCATCTTTCATATTTGAAATATCATGCTTGAAAATGGATGTCATGCCTTGACATCATTTTGATAAATACTTGGCATCGTATTTTGAAAATGTTAGATCATGATAGGAATTATGATGTACATGTTGATAAGCTTAATGAACTTAACTTATCGGTTTGATTCTTGAATTTAAAGGCCTTGAATTCAAGAATGACTTTTCTCAAGTAAGACATATAGATAGGGGGAGTTAAGGTTAACTTCGTCATCAATTGATTGTCATCATTAAAAAGGGAAAGATTATTGAATCATGGATTTTGATGATAAAGTCAATTGTAAATTGTTTGATCTAATCTATATGTTGAGAAAAGTATGTAGGATTAACTATGATAGTAGTAAAACATAAAGTAAGTGTTATGCTAGAGTTAAGATCGAGATCTCGTTGGGAGTTCAAGAGTTCGTCGGAAGTTCGGACGCTCGTCGAAAGTTCTACCGGAACCAATTGAGAAGTCCAGGAGCTTGCCAAAGAAGGTCATTGGAACTCACCAAGAAGATCATCAAAAAGTCCAGGAGCTTGCTTGGAGTTTGCCGGAGCATTGTCTAGAGTTCGTCGGATGTTCGCCGGAAGCTCGCTGGAAGAGCAATTGACGCACCGGAACAAGAAGTGCTATGATTATGTCTTAATTTTCATAGTTAGATCGTAAATTAAGTTAGGATTGGGATGTAATCCCACTAACTTAATTAGGGGCCAACTGGGCCCTTAACAGGGTTGAATTGGGCCGAATTGAGCAGCCCATTCAGCCCTTGAATTCTTGGCCGACGATGGCACCGCTTGGAAAGCAGTTCCCCAGGTTATTTGGGTGGTGGTACCGCCCAGACTGGGTGGTGGTACCACTGGCAATTAATGCTGCCAATGGTGGTATTGCCCCTGTCAGGTAGTGGTACCGCCAGAGCTCGATCTCTGAGCTCTGTCAAGCGGTGGTACCGTCTAGATTGGGCAGTGATACCACTTAGTGTCAGACTACAAGCGATAGTACCACCAGTACCCCAGAAATTCGGGATAAGATACTTTTTGGCTCTATTTTTTAAAGCCATTGGGGCCTATAAATACCCCACCATTTTCTGCATGAAAAGGTACGAAAGCATTGGCATAATCTTGAGTTCTTGAGATTTAAAGTGTTGTAAAAGTGAGAAGAGTTCTTCTCCTTCATCTCTTAGCCTTGTAACCATTCAAGAAAGAGGAGTGAGACTTGTAAGGTTTGTTTCCTATTCCCGACAAAAGGAGAAAGAGCTGTAAAAAGTGGTTGACCTTCGCCTATTGAAGGAAGGCCTCTAGTGGACGCCGATGACCTCAACGGAGGAGGAATCCGAAAGTGGATGTAGATCATTTTGACCGAACCACTCTAAATTCTGGTTTGCCTTTCTATTTGTGTAATTTACATTACTACAAACTTCCTTAATCTTCTCTTAGCACTTTTACGAAAGCTTTCAAGTTCAATATATTTTCTAAACAGATTGAATTGAAACGAACATTTTTTTTGAAATCGAAGAATTTTTCGCTGCACTAATTCGCCCTCCCTCTTAGTGTCGCTTTTGATCCTAACATGCTCAAATGAAGGAACCCAGGTCTCATTAGAAGTGTTCTGAGAAGGTTCCTCCTAATTAGAGAGATTGTGACCCGAGGAGATGTAGTAGTGGAAAGAGTTCCATCCGAAAATAACATTGCAGATCCATTAACAAAGCCATTGTCTCAAATTATCTTTGAATATTACAGGTGTCTGATAGGGATCAGACACATAGGTGATTGGCTTTAGGTCAAGTGCTAGATTACTAGTCATAAGTGCCCAGCAAGCCAATCACATGAGTGATAACATGTGTGACTTGACACGTAGTCATTTTGCCTATTATATTTTAGCATTTATCACTTTATATTAACTATTGCATATATGCATGTATATATTGTGATGTCCTTGGTTCTGTGCAATAGGAATTAGATTGTGATAAGATCACGATAATAAGACCGATTCGCCTTTAAACATAGATCCTAAATAATCCTGGTCATAGGTTACTCGAGAGGGATATTGAGATAACCGAACAGACTGGTGTGCTATATATCTATCCATATGATGAATGTAGCTGGTCTCATAGCTGCTCATGTGGAGACACTAGGGATACAGTACTGGTGCTCATTGAAGAATAAGTTCACTAATTGATCCACTTACGGAATGCTGGATGGTTGATGATACCTTATTGTCAGACAGCGATTCTGTAGTCCTAGTGGTGTATCAAGTCCTTAGACTTGAGACACCAAAGATGTCCTATATGTGTGCTCCATTCTTTGATACCAGACTTATAGATTTGGATGTCCCAAATCTAGTACAACTGGTAATTGAGAGTGGCAGTCAATCTTACGAGGGCTATTGAGTGTCGAAAGAGGATCATCCACTCTTGGTGTCATAAGAGGAATATCCCATGTGTTCTTGCTCAAACAAATCCCTGGCCAAGGTCATTCAGATTGAGATAGAAAGAGTTCTCTGGGAGAATCCATATAGGTTTGATAACACCATACCCGATATACCGTCTTTGGGATATTAGATGGATGCGAGACTATAGGTATATAGTAACTGAGGATAGACATGTGCAATGAATTGGATTCCCTTGTATCGTTTGGGGACTGCGGCGTAGTGGCCTAGTACGTCCACAATCGATGAGTCGAGTGAATTATTATGGAGATAATAATTTACTGAGCTAGAAGGAGTTCTGACAAGTATGACTCAAGGCCAGCTCGATATTGGGCCTAGAAGGTCACACACATATGGTAGGCATTGCGATGAGTAGAGGTTCGGATATGAGATATCCGCCGGAGCTCCTATCTTATTAGATATCCAATAAGCCCCTGAATTATTGGATCCCGTGGACGAGATCCAATAAAAGTCCATAAGTGATTATTGGATAGAGATCCACTAATCTAAGAGGCTTGGGTAGTTAGATGAAGATCCAATACCGAATAAGGGAGTATCCATTAGGGTTAAGATTCATAGCGGACCTCTATAAATAGAAGGGATTTAGTGGTTCATAAACTAGAGCTTTTGCTTGCCTCTCCTATTCTCCTCCCCCTCTCTACCTCAAAACAGGCCTGGAGTTTTAAGGAGCGTCGTCGCAGCCCTGTTGTGTGGATCACCGCTAGAGAGGAGGGCGCTTGACCTCCTTCACCCTCTTCTAAATATCTGTAAGGATTCAGGGTTATACAATCTCCTTAGGTAACACAATCTTTACTATACGTAATTTTCTATTTCGCGGATTTTGCACACCAATCTTCGCACGATGACGAACATCTTTTTGGAAATAGGGGATTTTATTTTCTGTTCTTCTACTATGCATATGATGTCGCCCCCAAAGATTTCCTAACACATCACACGATCCATGATCATCCATCCATATATCATATATCACTTGTACACATTATCATTATATAGGACTACTGGATAATAATAAAATTAATAATCAATTAAAATTTTAATTAATTAATATTTTTTGAAATCAAGGACATGTAAAAAATTTTCTGAATTGTGAGGGGTATTTTCATAATTTGGATAAAGGACATAATTTATAATTTCTAAAATTCCAAGGGGCAAAACTATCTTTTACCTAAAAAATCCCCTAAACCCTCCTCCCATTGCTTGCTGCGGCCATTGCCACCTTGTCGGCGATGGCCCTCTGTGGCGAGGGGCGGGGGCGCCGCTCCTATAGGGGTGCCCACGTGGTCCTAGAGGATAACTTGTGTATGGATCTTGTGCTTCAGTCTCTACTAGATTCCTTTTCATAATTCATAATAAATTTTAATATGAATAAGCTTGAGGTGACTCTCCCTAAGCTCCTCAATATGTTGAGGAAGGCAAAGGGCACTATCAAGAAAGAGAAGCCAGTTCTCTACACTGGTGAGATTAGAAAGAAAAAGAAAGCATAAAAGTCCCTTAAGAAGGGCAAGGGCAAGGACAAACCGGGTAAAGCAAAGGTTGCTAAGAAAGACCTGACAAAGGAAAAAGGCTAGTGCTTCTACTACGGCAAAGATGAACACTGGAAGAGGAATTGCAAAGAGTACCTTGCAGAGTGGGCGAAACAAAAGCTTAGAGAAGCTTTAGGTACATTCAAGATCAGTCTTCATTTGTCAGACTCTTATGATAACACATGGATATTGGATACCGGTAGTGTTTATCATAGTTGTAATTCGTTGCAAGTTCTAACAAGACCTAAGAGATTAACGAGAGACGAGATGGACCTCAAGATGGGCAATTGAGCAAAAGTTGCTATAGTAGCTGTTGGCGAGGTTGCCCTATATCTATCTCATGGAGCTATTATTGCATTGGATGCATGCTATTTTATTCCTTCTATTATCAAAATCATTATTTCTATTTAATGTTTGATAGCTAGTGGATATAAATTAGTTTTTGAGAACAATGGTTATTCAATATTATTAGATGATGAGATCATCACGAGAGGAACATTACATAATGGTTTGTTTATGCTAGATACTGCTTCACATATCATGAATGTACTAAGAGGAGACGAGATGAGGCGAACAGTACATATCTATGACATTGTAGGCTAGGTCACATTCAGGAGGGAAGGATTTAAAAGTTGCTAAAGGATGGATATCTAGATTCATTCGACTATGAGTCATATGCAACTTGCGAGCCTTGCCTTCATTATCAACTTTTTATTTAGTGAAACTGTAGATAGAGCCATTGAGCTGCTGGAACTCATACATAGTGATGTATATAGACCCATGTTAACTCATGCCATTGATGGTTACTCCTACTTCATTACCTTTAATGATGATTTCTCAAGGTATGGACATGTGTACTTAATGAAGTACAAGTCCGAGGCATTTGAGAAATTCAGAGAGTATAAGAATGAAGTGGAGAACCAGATTAGAAAGATTATCAAGACTCTTCGTTCAGATCGAGGAGGTGAGTACTTGAGTACAGAGTTTACCTAATTCCTCAAGGACCATGGGATTCTATCCCAATAGATACCTTCTTATACACCTCAGCTCAATGGTGTATCTGAAAAGAGGAATCACACATTGTTAGACATGGTGCAGTCTATGTTGAGATTCGCTGACCTCTCCACGTCTCATTATAGGGATATACCTTAGAGACCACAGCTTACCTATGAGATATGAAAATGGAAGAAAATCGATCTTAAGGTTGTTAAGATTTGGAGCTACCTTGCCCACGTCAAAAGACACAATCCCGACAAATTAGAATATAGGACGTAACGGTGCATATTCGTGGGATACCCTAAGGAAACTAATGAGTATTATTTCTATCATCCCAAAAACCAAAAGGTTTTGTAGCCAAGAGAGTGGTGTTCCTTAAGAAGGAACATATTCTTGGTGGAGACAGTGGGAGTATGAAAGAGTTGAATGAGGTTGGAGAACCTAGCTCAAGCACCATTCCACAACTCGAGTCTATATGGGTACCTAGTACACAAGTTCTGACTCTACGTAGGTCCGGCAGAGTATCCCATCCTCTTGAGAGATATGTGAGACAAATTAAAGGAGATGATATTGAGGATATTGATTCTCAGACCTACGAGGATGCTATTATGAGTATAGACTCCGGGAAGTGGCAAGAAGCTATGAATTCTTAGATAGATTCCATGTACTCAAACAAGGTTTGAAACCTAGTTGATGCACCCGAGGGTATTGTACCCATCGATTGTAAGTGGATCTTCAAGAAGAAGATCGGAGTAGATAAAAAGGTAGAGACCTATAAAGCAAGGCTAATGGTTAAGGGGTAGCGTCAAAGACTAGGTGTTGATTATGACGAAACCTTCTCACCCGTACCCATACTAAAATCCATCTGAATTCTTTTGGCTATTGCAGAACACTATGATTATGAGATCTGGCAGATGGATGTGAAAACCATATTCCTTAATCACAACCTCGAGAAGGAGGTGTATATGATACAACTTGAGGGATTCGTGTCTAAGGACTACCCAGATAAGATGTATAGGTTACTTAGGTCTATTTATAGACTAAAACAAGCTTCCTGAAGTTGGAACACAAGATTTGATGAGGCAATCAGATCTTATGACTTCGTTAAGAATGAAAATGAACCTTGTGTGTACAGGAAGGTAAGTAAGAGCGCTATCACCTTCTTAGTGTTATATGTGGATGATATCCTGATCATTAGGAATAATGTAGGAATGCTATCCAAAGTAAAAGCTTGGTTATCTAGTCACTTCTTCATGAACGACTTAGAGAAAGCATCCTATATCTTAGGGATTCAGATCTATAGAGATAGATCTAAGAGGATGTTTGGCTTGTCCCAGTCTAGGTACATAGACTCCATTGTCAAAATGTTTGACATGAAAATTTCTAAGAGATGTCTCATACCGATAAGACATGGGATATCGCTTTCTAGGAGTATATCCCTAAAGACTCCTGAAGAAAGGGCAAACATGGATAGGATACCCAATGCCTTAGTGATAGGGTCTATCATGTATGTCATGCTATGTACCAAGCCTGATATAGCACATTCTCCGAGTGTCACGAGCAAGTATCAAGTGGATCCAGGCTTGAAGCACTGGAAAGCAATAAAGTGTATCCTTAAGTACTTGAGGACTAAGGATCTTTTACTAGTATATGGAGGTAGTAGCCTCAGGGTTGAAGGCTACACCCTAAATGGAGGAGTAGTGTGCTGGAAGAGTTTTATACAAGATAGTACTACTAACTCGACCGTAGAGGCGGAGTACATTGCTACAGTAGAGGCAGCAAAGGAGAGAGTTTGGATGAAAAAGTTAATCACAGATCTGGGAGTTGTGCCAAGTAGCAAGGAGTTGATTCCCTTATGTTACAACAACAACGAGGCAATTGCTTAAGAGAAGGAACCCAGGTCTCATCAGAAGTGTTCCAAGAAGGTTCCACTTGATTAGAGAGATCGTGACCCGAGGAGATGTAGGAGTGAAAAGAGTTCTGTTTGAAGATAACATTGCAGATCCACTAACAAAGTCATTATCTCATATTGTCTTTGAGCGTCCTAGGGGTCTAATGGGGGATCAAATACATAGGTGATTAGTTTTAGGTCAAGTGGGAGATTGCTAGTCATAGGTGTCCTGCAAGCTAATCACGTGAGTGATGACACATGTGACTTGATACACAGTCTTTTTGCTTATTATTATTATCTAACATTTTATCACTTTATATTGCCTATTGCTTGAATATATTATGATGTCCATGAATCTGCACAATGGGAATTAGATCGTGATGAGATTACGATAATGAGACCAATTCACCTTTTAAACATAGACCCTAAATAATCTTGGTCATAGGTTACTCGAGAGGGACATCGAGATGACCGGACAGACTTGTGTACTATATATCCATCCATATGATGGATGTAGCTGGTCTCATAGCTGCTCATATGGGAACACTAGGGATACAATACAAGTGCTCATTGGAGAATGTGTTCATCGATTGTCCGCTTACAGAATGTTGGATGGTTGATGATGCCTTATTATCAGACAACGATTTCGTAGTCCCAATATGTATCTGGTCCTTAGACTTGAGATACTAGGGATGCCCTGTATGAGTACTCCACTTTTTGATATCGGACTTATAAGTCTGGAGGGTCCAGATCTAGCATAGCCGATCATCAGGAATGGTAGCCAACCTTATGAAGACTATTGAGTGTCGATAGAGGATCATCCACTCTCGATGTCATAAAAGGAATATCTCATATATTCTTGCTCAAACAAATCTTTGGCTAGGGTCATTCGGATTGAGAAAGAGTTCTTTGGGATAATCCGATTAAAGCAAGACTCGATTCGAAACCGTATGGATCTGACAGCACCATGCCCAATATACGATCTTTAGGATATTAGATGGATGAGAAACTATAGGTACATGGTAACTAAGGATAGACATGTCCAATGGATTGGATTCCCCTATGTCATTTGGGGACTATAGCACAGTGGCCTAATAAGTCCGCAGTCGATGAGTCGAGTGAATTATTATAGAGATAATAAATCACTAAGTTATGAGTTCTAACAGGTATGACTTACGACCAGCTCAATATTAGGCCTAGTGGGTCACATATATATGGTAGACATTTCCATGAGTAGAGGTTCAGATATGAGATATCCACCAGAGTCCCTATCTTATTAGATATCTAATAAGCCCCTGAATTATTGGATCCTATGGATGAGATCAAATAAGAGCCAATGAAATATTATTAGATAGAGATCCACTAATCTAAGAGGCTTGGGTTATTGGATAGAGATCCAATACCCAATAGGGCAAGATCCATTAGGGTTAAGTTGATAGGGGACCTCTATAAATAGGAGGGATTCAATAGTTCGTAGGCTAGAGCCTTTTTGGTTTGCCTCTCCTATTCTCCTCCCCTTCTCCTCCTCAAAGCAGGCCTGGAGATTTGAGGAGCATCCTCACAGCCCTATTGTGTGGATCACTACTAGAGAGGAGGACACTTGACCTCCTTCACCCTCTCCTAGAGATCTGTAGGGATTTAGGGATATACGATCTCCCTAGGTAACACAATCTATCTTATACGCAGTTTTAAGTTTCGTGAATTTTTGTGTACCAATCTTCGCACGATGACGAACACATATTTAAGAATTTAGGGATTTTATTTTTCTGTTCTTCTGCTACCCATGTGATGTTGCCCCCTAAGATTTCCCAACAGAGGCTATTACAAGTATAGACTTCAGGAAGTAACAAGAAGCCATAAATTCCAATATAGTTTCTATGTACTCCAATAATTATTGAAACCTAATTGATATACTTGAGGGTATTGTACCCATTGGTTGCAAGTAGATTTTCAAGAAAATCAGAGTAAATGGAAAGGTGGAGATCTATAAAGCAAGGTTAGTATCTAAGGGGTATTATCAAAGGTAAGGTGTTGACTATGACGAAACCTTCTCACCTGTAGCTATGATAAAATCTATCTAAATTCTATTGGCTATTGTAGCACACTATGACTATGAGATCTAGCAAATAAATGTAAAAATCGCATTCCTTAATGGCAACCTCGAGGAGGAGGTGTATTTGATATGGCCTATGAGATTTATGTCCAAGGAGAGTCCATATACGGTGTGCAAATTACTTAGGTCTATCTATGGACTAACGCAATCTTATCAAAGTTGGAACATAAGATTTGATGAGACGATAAGATCTTATGACTTCATTAAGAACGAAGATGAGCCTTATGTGTACAAAAGGTAAGTGAGAGGGCAATCACCTTCTCGGTGTTATATGTGTATGACATCCTGATCATTGGGAATGATATAGGAATGCTCTCCATAGTAAAGGCTTGACTATCTAGACATTTCTCCATTAAGGACTTAGGGGAAGTATCTTATATCTTAGGGATTCAGATCTATAGAGATGTTCTAAAAGGATGCTTGGTTTATCCCAATCCAGGTACATAAATACCATTGTCAAAATATTTGGCATGAAAATTTTCAAGAGAGATCTCATACCGATGAGACATGGAATATCACTTTCTAGGAGTATGCCTCCAAATACTCCTGAAGAAAGAGTAGACATTGATAGGATACCCTATGCTTTAGTGATAGAATCAATCATATATGCTATACTATGTATCATACTTGATATGACACATGCTCTAAGTGTTACGAGTAGATATTAGACAGATTGAAGTTTGAAATACTGAAAGGCCACAATATATCCTTAAATATTAGAGAAGAACTAAGTATCTTTTAGGAGGAAGTAACATCAGGTTTAAGGGCTACATGAACAAAAGTTTTTAGTCCGATGTTGTGTTAGGAAAAGAGTCAGTACTAAGAGGGGGGGCGAATTAGTGTAGTGGTAAAAATTACGTCTGTTCAAAACTTCGTTGTGATTAAATCTGTTTCCGACGAAAAATCATTTCATAATAGTATTAACTTTGAAAGTATATGGAAGAGCATAGTGGATGTAAAGCAAGTAAAGTGGTTTGCAGTAAAGTAAATTACATAAGAGAAATGCAAACCAGATTTTTATAATGGTTTGGTCATTGTGACCTATATCCACTTCGTCGATTCCTCTTCCGTCGAGGCCACCGGCATCCACTATCGGTCTTCTTTCAATGGATGAAGACCAACTACCCTTTTACACCCTCTTTTCCTTTCCACAGGTTTAGGAGACAACCTTTTACAACCCTCTTTTATAAGGTATCCCTCTTACACTTCCCTTAGAACTCTCTCTAAACTTTGGGAGGAGGGAACTAAACTTTCTAAGGTTTACAATTTTAGAATCATAGAGTTTTGCTCAAAATTTCTTACTTATCCATGTAGGAATAGCTAGGGTATTTATAGCCCCCAAATAGATTCAAATTTGGAGCCCAAAATTCAAACCCCCGAAATTTCAGGCTACGGGCGGTACCACCACCTGCATTGGGCGGTACCACCACCTGTAGCCTGACACTGGGTGGTACCATCACCCAAACTAGTGGTATCACCACCTGACACAGTCTTGGAGATTGTGCCATGACGGTTTCACCTGTTTGGTCACTGTTTGGGCCTTTCTCTCGGCCCAACATAGCCTAAACTTGGCCCAACTATCCCCTAATTAGGTTGGTCTAATTCTAATCCATATTATGTGCTAATTATGGATTTTAAGACATTTACTAAGCTAAACAAAGTCCGTAAGTCTAGGTTTCCTCCGAGAAGCTTCTGGTGATCTTCTGGCGAACTTCCAACAATCTCTCGGCAATGTTCCAACGGACTCCCGGCAAGCTCCTAGACTTCATGATGATCTTCTTGGTGAGCTTCGATGAGCTTTTTTGGTAAGCTCCGAGACTTCTTGGTCAATTCCGACAGAACTTTCGACGAATGTTCGGACTTCCGATGAGCTCTCGAACTCCTAACGAAATCGCATTCTTCAATTTGGGACTTCTCGATCAATTTCGACAGAACTTCCAACGAATGTCCGGACTTCCAACGAGCTCTCGAACTCCCAACGAAATCGCATTCTTGACTTCGGGACTTCATTTTGCTTTGTGCCTTACTATCGTAGTTAATCCTACACATGTAAAAACACTCTTTGTTCTAGATAATTATTACTAAGCATAAATCATGTTGTCCAACATGTTATTGGTCCATCGACGCTTCATCCGATTCTTTGACGCATCGTCCTCTCTTGCGGCCTATTGCCCAATCGGTCAGTTGACCTCCGCAACTCCGATATCCTTGACACAATTTTCGGCTTTCTTAGCCCGATGCCCAAATCCATGGCCTGAACCCTTTTGTCAATACGTCATCCGATCCTCCGGCTAGACGTCTAATCTTCTAACATGTTCCACCGGTCCAACATGATTCTTCCTGCTTTAATTGTCTCATCCTAATCGAAGTATCCTGTGTCACTCAAAATGCATATCAATTCATAAACACTTATCAATTGGTTTCATCATCAAAATCCGAGATTCAACAATCTCCCCCTTTTTGACGATGACAACCAATTGATGACGGAGTTTAAACAAACTCTCAGAGTTTAAATAAACTCCCCCTATCAATATACCATATTAATAGAGACTCTTGGATTAAAAAATCTAAGTCATATGTTATCATAAACTTATACATAACATCATCATACTTCTCCTCCTTTGTCATCAACAAAAAGAAGAAGTGTTACTATCAAGTGTTTAAGATATTAGTTCAAATCATTGCATAAAAAATATAATATTTAGTTTTATGCAAGCTAGCAAAAATTTGGTAAATTCTACATCATATTAGAACATGCAAGCTATTATGTTTTAGATATCCAAGGTAGTAAGATAGCAAGTTTACAACAAACAAGCTAGCAAAAATTTTGAAAGCAAATGCAAGATAGCTTTCTTGTTGAAGTGTATAAGCTAGCGATTCTTGCTTCCTATTGAAATGTGCAAGTTGCAAGTTTTGCTTCTTGAGATAGGCAAGATAGTGATGTTCAATATAGCAAGCCCTTTCTTCTCTTTTGAGAAGTGTTATTTTTTGTTCCTTTGTAAAGTGCAAGCTAGCAAAATTTTACATTATTTTATAACATGCAAGCTAGTGATAAGACCCTAAAGGTCTTATCGTCGCTCTGATACCAAATGATAAGACCTTAAAGTCTTATCGTAGGCTCTGATACCAAATGATAAGACCCTAAAGTCTTATCATCGAAGAAAGGGGAGAAATGGGGATGATAATGATCACTTCGAGGGGATCGGCCTCCTTGATCGCTTCGAAGTGATCATTATCATCCCCATTTCTCCCCTTTCTTCGATGATAAGACTTTACGGTCTTATCATTTGGTATCAGAGCCTATGATAAGACTTTAGGGTCTTATCATTTGGTATCAGAGCGACGAAAAGACCTTTAGGGTCTTATCATTTGGTATCAGAGCCTACGATAAGACTTTAGGGTCTTATCATTTGGTATCAGAGCCTACGATATGACCTTTAGGGTCTTATCATTTGGTATCAGAATCTACGATAAGACTTTAGGGTCTTATCATTTGGTATCAGAGCCTACGATAAGACTTTAGGGTCCCCGGCCACTTCAACGCCACCCCTCTCCTTTGTTGCCAAGCCACCACTGCTGTCAGGCACTGTGCGACGACCACCGCACGCCTCCCAGCAGCCGATCCCCCTTGCTCTGCATCTTTTATAACCGAAACAGGGCTTTCACGGCAACTCACATCTACTGCCCTTGTTTCCAGCCGCCGCCGTCGCCTCGAGCGCCGTCGCCGTTGCCTTCCAGCCACTGCTCCCCCGTGCGACGACCGCCGCTCGCCTCCCAACCGCTGCTCCCACTCGCTTCCCAGCTGCTGGTTCCCCTTGCTCTGCATCGGTGGTGACCGAAACAAGGCAGTTACCACCGTCGCAGTCGCGGGTCTCCTAGCTACCGCAATCGTGGATCCCCTTGCTGCTGCGAACGCCGGTTGCCACAACCGTCGCCATTGCTGCCCAGCCAGCGACAACGCCGCTCGCCGCCCAGCCTGCCATGACCCTCGCTGCCTCCTTCTCCACCGCCGTCGCTGCGCTCCGGCCAGCAACGACTGCTGCTGCTAGCCACCGCAGCCTTCACCTCAACCCCCTCGATCTGCATCGTTGCCGCAGCCACCGGTTGCCACCACTGCAGCCTCAACCCCGGCCTCTTCAACGCCACCTCCCTCTTGGTCTACCTCTGCTACTGCAGTTGTTGGTTGCCATCACCGCAGCCTCAACACCGCTGCTCGGTGATTGCTTCCTTGGGTCACAATAGTCGCAACCGTCGCCTTTCAGCCTTGGTGCTCTCATCTCACGCAGTGACACAAATACAGGGTAGCTACTCTTCCTCTAACGCAGCGACCGTAGCACTGCCCTTGGCATCCACCTCCTCGGCAACTTCGCATCAATAGTGCTGATGCTCTTGACCCGACACCAAAACCAGGAGTTGAGATTACAGATTTACAGTCTTACGCAATGGCCACTGATAACTCAGTGAAAGCACAAATGGAAGCATTGGAAATCAGAATTGAGAATCGACTGCAAGAAACACTTAATGATTTCAAAAAGAGCCTACTAGAGAGCCTCAGCAAATTTCAACAAAATGGGGGCTCAAGTTCTATGTTGCACAGATCCGAAAATACAGGAAAAGGGCCCCAACATTGTGACACAAATTTCTCATACATGAAGATGAAATTTCCAAGATGGAAAGATGGAGATTAGACCAATTGGATCTCTAAGGCAGAAAATTTTTTCCGTTTTCACAGAACCCCAGAAGAATCCAAGGTAGAAGTGGCCTCAATCCAGCTCAAGGGAGATGCACTCCAGTGGTACGATGGGTATGAAACTTTCCACGGAGTTCCTTCGTGGGAGCAGTTCAAAAGAGGACTTCTTGTTCGCTTTGGCCCATCCAAATATGAGAATGTTGATTGCCAGCTTACCAAAATTCGTCAGACTTCTACAGTGTTAGAATATCATAGTAGGTTTGAAAAATTATCAAATCAAGCTAGAGATTGGTTAGACCGACAACTTCTGGATATATTTATTGAAGGGCTTATTCCAGAGATCCGGTGTGAAATTAAGGCTTGTCAACCTCGCACTATGATAGCTGCGATCTCATTTGCAAATCTATATGAGAAAAAAATTAGCAAGGAAAGATCAGCAAGGGATTTGTACTATGATGAAAATTGGAGTATGGAGCACCGATGTAAACAAGGGCAACTTCTGATGATTGAGCCAATTAGAGAGGAACCAGAAGTAAAAGAGTTGGACTCCGATCATAAAGGTATAAAAACTGATGAAGATATTGAAGTCATCACACATACAGTGCATGCATTGGCTAGTTATGCTAACACACAAACTATGAAAATCGGAGGAACTTTGAAGCATCAACCTGTCACTATTTTGATTGATACAGATAACACTAATAATTTTATGGACAGGAAAGTTGCAGCCCAATTAGCGCACCATATTGAAGGCTATGATATATTCGAAGCTGATGGACGGATTTTAACTTATGATAACAAAGGCCAGGAATTTCTTACAACGATTACTACACTGAAAGATCGACCTATTGCTTACACTATCAAAAAGTGAAGACCATACTTAATTGATCAACGAGTTGTAATGCGTTGCGGATAGCCTATGACTGAAGTGCTAAAAGACAAGCTCCCCGAGATCGATGCTGCTCAGCCTTAAGGACAAGACTGATTTGAAGAGGGAGGAACTGTTAGGACCCTTTTTCTGAGCTTTTGAATAATGTTTATTGAGTATGTTTAGTCCATTTGTTTATTGAGTCGGTTTGGTTCAATTAGAGTCAAGTAGAGGTTTATCTAATATTTATTTATTATTAGAGTTCAAGTCTTGATGGACTTTGGGTGGAACTCTATAAATAGGGATGTAACTACTTCTTTTCAGTAATCTATGAAAAATATTATTCTATCTTTTGACAAACCCTAGGAGGCTGATCCCCTCGAAGCGATCAAGGAGGGCCGATCCCCTCGAAGCGATCAAGGAGGCCGATCCCCTCGAAGTGATCATTATTATCCCCATTTCTCCCCTTTCTTTGACAATAAGACTTTAGGATCTTATCATTTGGTATCAGAGCCTACGATATGACCTTTAGGGTCTTATCATTTGGTATCAGAGTCTACGATAAGACTTTAGGGTCTTATCATTTGGTATCAGAGCCTACGATAAGACTTTAGGGTCTTATCAGCTAGCAATTTGACAAGTGTTACTTCTCTTTGAAGTATGAAAGCTAGCAAGTTTTTTGAAAAATAATGCAAGATAATAAGCTAGCAAGATATAATGTTTTACATAAAGTAAGCTAATAAGTTTTGCACTATGCAAGCTAGTGAGTATTTTGTAAACTTTTTATACCTTTTGATATATGCAAGATAGCGTATTTTTGCATCTACTTGACTTGTGCAAGCTAGCTATCTCCCCCTTTGTCATTATCAAAAAGAATGAAAGAAAACAATATTATAATTTTTTTTCCCTTTACATAAATTTTCAAATCATGACAATGTTGAAGTATTAATCCTTTTTCAATATGTTTGTGTATCATAATAGTTTCAAATTAAAACATGCATAATTTCAAAATCTTACATTTCATCCTTACTTTATGCATGATACTAACAATATATCAATCATCATATCATACAAGATACTCAAGCATTCATAATATATCAATTTAGCAACAAATCATAGAATTTTAAATCATGATGGTATCTAAATATCAAATTACATTGCATCCTTTCATGCATGATTATAATTTCTCATTTGTATTTTATGCATATTTTTATCTCATCACATTCATTTCATCTCATCAAGAAAAATTAATTGGGTGATGAATACAAGAAATTGTATAAAAATCATATCATGAAAGATAAGATCATGTGAATACCAAAAGGCATGATTTGTTTTGAAAAACCTTCTCTTAAATAATCAAAAGAAAATCTTAAGAGATCAAATAATAAAAGATATTCAAAAAAAATTTTAAGTCATGAATTTCGAAAAATATATTCTCTTTAGTAAATCGTAAAAGAAACTTAGGAGAAAAATATTTCAATTCATGCATATAAAATCTTGATTTAAGAATAAGAAATCTCAAGTTATAAATCTCAAAAAATCAAGATAAAACTCATTCATATTCAAATTGTCAAATCAAAAGCATTTTCAAGAGATTAAAAAAAAAACAGATAGATTCATTAATCTCTCTTTTTAGATAAATGGTAAGAAGAAACATAGGAGTTCAAAATTAAGATGATGATTCAAAAAAAAATATTACAAGTTATAATCAAGAGAAAAATCATCATTTATCTTCAAATCATTCAACTTGTTAAATCAACAAAGTTACTTTTAAGAGATTCATAAAAATGATAAAAATAGATTCATCAAAATCAAATTCATGGTTCACAAAATTCATAACATAAATTGATTCATTATTTTAATTCCAATGATAATATATTTTCCTTTTTATGTGTTTCATTTTAAGTGATTGATTTCATATTATCATGCCTTTTTCATTTATGTCAAATAAAAAACATACATCATTTTTAAAATCGAAAAAGTTACTTTCATTATAGTAAAAATCGATAATCCATAAATCACCCAAAACTCATCATTACTTCAAATCATCATGCATAATTTTGAAAAATAAATTTATTAGGCATGATATCATTAAACATGATTTCATAAGGTATTTTTAATCAAAATCATTTTATTTATCATAAACATGTAATTTTCATGATTATTTTCAAAATTACTAGAATGATAAGCATGATTCCTAATTTTTTATATTTTCATTATTAAACATGTAATTTTAAAAAAAATAATTAAAAATAAATCATGAAAAGTATTATATAATTTTAAAATAAATTAAGGGCATTTTGATTATCTCATCGTCGAAAGCTATTAAGGCGTAGTTTGCCACCTCGCCTTTGTTGATTTTCTCCTTGTCTTCGGAGGAGCTCGATTTGTCCCAAGTTGCCTTCTTCTTCTTTTTAAGTTCATTTTTAATTTTTGATTCTTGTTTTAAAAATTTCATGAGGAGTTCAAGTTTACCATCACTTGAGCTTATGCTCGAGTGGTCTTCAATTGTTCTAAGTCTGAAGTCCTTCCTATTCTTTGGAAGGTGGTTCTCAAGTTCTTTACGTGCATTGCACGTCATTTCATAGGTCATCAAGGACCCTATAAGTTCTTCAATTAGAAAATGATTCAAGTTCTTTGATTCTTGTATTACCATTATTTTCGAATCCCAATTTTTAGAAAGTAATCGTAAAATCTTGTTAACGAGTTCAAAATCTGAAAAACTTCTACTAAGTGCTTTTAAAGCATTGACGACATCCGTAAAACGGGTGTACATGTATCTAATGGTTTTGTTTGGTTTCATATGAAATAGTTCAAAATCGTGCATTAAAAGATTGAGTTTAGAATCTTATACTCTACTCGTGCCTTCATGTGTGATTTCGAGAGTGTGCCATATTTCAAAAGTCGTTTCGCAAGTAGAAACTCGATTAAACTCTGTTTTATCTAAAGCGCAAAATAGAGCGTTCATAGCTCTAGCATTTAAGGAAAAAGTCTTCTTCTCCAAATCATTCCAATGGTTCATTGGAAGAGAAGACCTTCGAAAATTGCTTTCGACAATATTTCATAAATTCAAATCCAACAAAAGCAAGAAAACTCTCATTCAAGTTTTCCAATATGTATAGTCCATCCCATTAAACAAGGGAGGACAAATGAGAGTGACTATCTTGAAAGCCGAAAAGAGCCATTTTTATTTGGGTGTTAAATTAAATATGAAAAATAAGGCTCTGATACTAATTATTAGGAAAAGAGTCAACACTAAGAGGGGGGGGTAAATTAGTGCAGCGATAAAAATTACGTCAGTTCAAAACTTTGTTGCGATTAAATCTATTTCCAACAAAAAATCATTTCATAAAGGTATTAACTTTGAAATCATATAGAAGAGCGTAGTGGATGTAAAGCAAGTAAAGTGGTTGATAAGACCCTACGGTCTTATCGTGGAAGAAATGGGAGAAATGAGGATGATAATGATTACTTCGAGGGGATCGTCCTCCTTGATCACTTCGAGAGGATCGGCCCTCCTTGATCACTTCGAGGGGATCAGCCTCCTAGGGTTTGTCAAAAGACATAATAGTATTTTTCATAGATTACTGAAAAGAAGCAGTTACATCCCTATTTATAGAGTTCCACCCAAAGTCCATCAGGACTTGAACTCTAATAATACATAAATATTAAATAAACCTATACTTGACTCTAACTGAACCAAACCGACTCAATAAACAATTGGACTAAACAGACTCAATAAACATTATTCAAAAGCTCAGAAAAAGGGTCCTAACAGTTTCTCCCTCTTCAAATCAGCCTTGTCCTCAAGGCTGAGCAGCATCAATCTCAACGAGCTTCTCTTTCAGCACTTTAGCCATAGACTATCTGCAACGCATCACAACCCGTTGATCAAGTAAGTATGGTCTCCACTTTTGGATAGTGTAAGCAACAGGTCGGTCTTTCAGTGTAGTAATCGTTGCATGAAACTTCTGGCCCTGTATAATCAATTTTATCTTTGAACCTTTGCTATCACAAGTGAAAATTCGCCTATCAACGATCTTTACTTCAAATTTGTCAAAGTCTTCAATATGGTGGGCCAATCGGTCAACAGTCTCACTGTTCATAAAATTGTTAGTACTACCGGTATCAATCAAAACTATAACAGGCTGATGTTCCAAAGTTTTGCCAACTTCCATAGTTTGCGGGTTATAGTAGTTGGCTAATGCATGCATTGTATGTATGGTGGGTCCAACATCTTCATTAGAATTTATACCTTCATGATCGAAGTCCACATTCTTAGCTTTCAGTTCCTCTCTAATTGGTTCAATCATCAGAAGTTGCCCTTGTTTACATCGGTGCTCCATACTCCATTTTTCATCATAATACAAACCCCTTGTTGATCTTTCCTTGCTAATTTTTTTCTCATGTAGATTTGCAAATGAGATTGCAGCTATCATAGTACGGGGTTGACGAGCCTTAACTTCACACTGGATCTTTGGAATAAGCCCTTCAATAAATGTATCCAGAAGTTGTCGGTCCGACCAATCTCTAGCTTGATTTGACAATCTTTAAAACCTACTCTGATATTCTAACACTGTAGAAGTTTGATAAATTTTGGCGAGCTGGCAATCAACATTCTGATAGGCCAAAGCGAACAAGAAGCCCTCTTTTAAATGCTCCCACGAAGGAACTCCGTGGAAAGTTTCATACCAATCGTACCACTAGAGTGCATCTCTCTTGAGCTAGATTGAGGCCACTTCTACCTTGGATTCTTCAGGGGTTCTGTGAAAACGGAAAAAATTTCTGCCTTAGAGATCCAATTGGTCGGATCTCCATCTTTCCATCTCGGAAATTCCATCTTCATGTGTGAGTAATTTGTGTCACAATCTTGGAGCCTTTTTCCTGTATTTTCATATCTATGCAACGTAGAACTTGAGCCCCCATTTTGTTGAAATTTGCTAAGGCTCTCTAGTAGGCTCTTTTTGAAATCATTAAGCGTTTCTTGCAGTCGGTTCTCAATTCTGATTTCCAATGCTTCCATTTGTGCTTTCACCGAGTTATCAGTGGCCATTGCGTAAGACTGCAAATCTGTAATCTCAACTCCTATTTTTGGTGTCGGTCAAGGGCATCAACACTGTCGATGCGAAGTTGCCGAGGAGGTGGACGGCAAGGGCAGTGCTGCGGTCGCTGCATTGTAGGAAGAGTAGCTGCCCTGTTTCTATCGCTGCGTGGGGTGAGAACACTGGGGTTGGAAGGCGACTGCGTTGATGTGGCTGCAGCTGGGGGCAGCATCGCCAAGAGCCTGTCGCTATGATGGTTGCGACGGTGCGGATGGAAGGCAGCGTTGCTCTGTCTCTACCGCACTATGGAAGGAGGCGTTGGTGACGTCGAGGGATCACGTTCAATTGAAGACACAACGGTGCCGTTAAAGCGGCCGAGGTTGAGAAGAGGAGTCGGTGCGTGCGTTGTCGAGGTTGAAGCGGCCGCACAAGAGCTTGCTGCGTGTGCTGTTGGAGGGCGGCTGCGGTGGTGTTGCCGAGGTTGAGGCTACAGTGGAAAATGGAATCGACGGTGGCAGGCTGGGCGGCAAGCGGCGTCGTCGCTGGCTGGGCAGCAGCGGCGACGGTGGTGGCAACCGTTCGCAGCAACAAGAGGATTGCCCTGTTTTGGTCACTAAGGGGGCATAGCAAGGGGGAGTGGCGGCGGTCGTTCTCGCCCGAGCCAGGGGGAGCGGCAGCTGGGAGGCGAGCAACGGTCGCCGCACAGTGGCTGGCAATGGTGGTGGGTCGGCTGGAAGGCGACGGCGCTCGAGGCGTGGCTGCGATCGATGAGGGGCTGCGACAACAGAGGAAGCTCTGTTTCTGCAACCGCTGCAAGGAGGGGCTGCGGCAACCGGCGGCTACGGCTGCGGTGCCGGCGGTCCTTCTCGCTCGAGCGAGATGGGGATGCGAGGAGAAGAGGTCGCTGGCCAGGTGATCGAGTGGCGGCGATGCGGTTGGGAAAAGTGGTGGTGACACGGCTGGGAACAAGGGTAATCCGTGAGTTGCCCTGTTTCGGTCGCCGCGAGGAGGGCGACAATCGACGGCTACGGCTGCGACCCAAGGGGAGGCGGGAGGCGGTGGAGAGGCAGCGGTGGTGGCGTGGCTGGGAGCAGTGTCACCAACGATCGCCGAGGAGGAGAGGTTGAGCGGCTGCGCTGCGACGCAAGGGGAGGCGGGCGGCGGTGGAGAGGCAACGGTGGTGGCGCGGCTGGGAGCAGCGTCACCAACAATCACCGAGGAGGAGAGGTCGCACGGCTACGCTACGACGCAAGGGGAGGCGGGCTACGGTAGTAGGGTTGGCATGGATGCTGGCAGCGCCGTCTCCTGGCCGGAAAATAGCTGCGGCGGTGGTCGCCGGCCAGGAAGCGGGGCGATGGTGGGCGCTGGCCAGAGAGCAGCAGCGGCGGGTGAGCTGGCCGGAAGCAGGGGACGCAGGGGTGGCTGCGGCTTCTTCTTCCTCTCGTGTTTTTCTTTTCTTTTTTCTTTCTTTTTTTTTTTTTTAACGAGATGGGGCAGCGAGGAGGTCGAGCGGTGGTCGAAGGTCGCTGGCCGGGGAAATAGTGACAACGGTGAAGAAAGAGTTGCCTTGTAGTGGTGGTGGGGAAGAAGGGAAGCAAGGCTGCAGCGGGCTGCGCCAAGGATCGTTGCTCTGATACCAAATGATAATACAAAGTCTTATCGTCGCTCTGATACCAAATGATAAGACCCTAAGGTCTTATCGTGGAAGAAATGGGAGAAATGGGGATGATAATGATCACTTCGAGGGGATCGGCCTCCTTGATCGCTTCGAGGGGATCGGCCCTCCTTGATCGCTTCGAGGGGATCAGCCCTCCTTGATCACTTCGAGGGGATCAGCCTCCTAGGGTTTGTCAAAAGACAGAATAGTATTTTTTATAAATTACTGAAAAGAAGCAGTTACATCCCTATTTATAGAGTTCCACCCAGAGTCCATCAAGACTTGAACTCTAATAATAAATAAATATTAAATAAACCTCTACTTGACTCTAACTGAACCAAACCGACTCAATAAACAATTGGACTAAACAGACTCAATAAACATTATTCAAAAGCTCAGAAAAAGGGTCCTAACAGTGGTTTGCAGTAAAGTAAATTGCATAAGAGAAACGTAAACCAGATTTTTATAGTAGTTCGGTCGTCGTGACCTACATCCACTTTGTCGATTCCTCTTCCGTCAAGGCCACCGACATCCACTATCAGTCTTCTTTCAACGGGCGAAGACCAACTACCCTTTTACACCCTCTTCTCCTTTTCACAGGTTTAGGTGATAACCTTTTACAACCCTCTTTTATAAGGTATCCCTCTCACAACTCCCTTAGTACTCTCTTTAAGCTTTGGAAGGAGGGAACTAAACTTTCTAAGGTTTATAACTTTAGAATCATAGAGTTTTGCTCAATATTTCTTGTTTATCCATGCAGGAATAGCTGGGGTATTTATATGCCCCAAATGGATTCAAATTTGGAGCCCAAAATTCAAACCCCCAAAATTTTAGGGTACGGGCGGTACCACCGCCTGTAGCCTGACACTGGGTGGTACTACCTCCCAGACTAGCTGTACCATCGCTTGACATAGTCTTGGAGACTATGCCATGACGATTTCACCTGTTTGATTATTATTTGGGCCTTTCTCTTGGCCCAACATAGCCCAAACTTGGCTCAATTGTCCCCTAATTAGGTTGGCCCAATTCTAATCCCTATTATGTTTTAACTATGAATTTTAAGATATTTACTAAGCTAAATAAAGTATGTAAGTCTAGGTTTTTTCTGATGAGCTTCCGGCAATCTTCCAGTGAGCTTCCGATGATCTTCCAGCGAACTTTAGACGATCTCTTGGAAATGTTCCAGCGGACTCCCAGCAAGCTCCTGGACTTTATGATGATCTTCTTGATGAGTTTCGATGAGCTTCTTTGGCAAGTTCCAGGACTTCTCGGTCAATTCCGATAAAACGTTCAACGTACTCTCGAACTCCCAACGAAATCGCGTTCTTGACTCCGGGACTTCATTTTGCTTTATGCCTTGCTATCATAGTTAATCCTACACATGTAAAAACCCACTTCGAACTAGACAATTATTACTAAGCATAAATCATGTTGCCCGGCATGTCATTAGTCCATCGACGCTTCGTCCGATTCTTCGATGCATCGCCCTCTCTTGCGGCCTATTGCCCAATCGGTCAGTTGACCTTCGTAACTCCGATATCCTTGGTGCTTTTTTCACTCTTCTTAGCCCGATACCCGAATCTATGGCCCAAAGCCTTTTGTCGATGCATCATCTGATCCTCTGGCTAGACGTCCAATCTTCTGACATGTTCCACCGGACCAACATGATTCTTCCTGCTTTAATTGTCTCATCCTGAACGAAGTATCCTACGTCACTCAAAATGCAGATCAATTCATAAATACTTATTAATTGGTTTCATCATCAAAATCTGAGATTCAACACATTGATGATAGTAAGTCTAACTTAGGGTATGTGTTTACCATGAATAGATGAGTAATATCTTAGAAGAATTTCAAGTAAGATACTATTGCTGACTTGACCACAAAGGCAGAGTACATTGCTACAGTAGAAATAACAAAGAAGAGAGTCTATATGAAGAATTTCATCATAGATTTTAGAGTCTTGCTGGGTAGTGAGGAGTCGATTCCTTTATATTGCGGCAATAATAGGGCGATTGCTTAAGCAAAGGAACCTAGGTCTCACCTATATGTCTAAATAATCTCGATCATAGGTTACTCGAAAGGGACATCGAGATAACTAGATAAACTAGTGTGTTGTATACCCGTCCATACAATAGAGGTGGCTGGTCTCATAGCTACTCGTGTGGGGATACTAGGGATACAGTATAGATGCTGATTGGAGAATAAGTTCACTAATTGATCTGCTCACGGAATGTTAGATGATTAATGATACCTCATTATTAGACAGTGATTCCGTAGTCCTAGTTATGTATCTGGTTCTTAGACTTGAGACACCAATGATGCCTTGTATGAGAACTCTACTCTTTGATACCAAACTTATAGGTCTGGAGGTTCCAAATCTAGCACAGTTGATTATCGTGAGTGGTAGCCAACCTTATGAGGGTAATTAAGTGTTGATAGAGGATCATTAGCTCTCAATGTCATGAGAGAAATATCCTATGTATTCTTGCTTAGGCAAATCTCTAGCTAGAGTCATTCGGATTAAGAGAGAAAGAGTTCTCTGGGAGAATCCGATTAGAGCCAGACTCGAGTAGATTCTGTATATGCCTAACAGCACCATGCTTGGTATATGATCTCTAGAATATTAGATGGATGAGGGATTATAGATACATGGTAGTTGAGAATAGACATATCCAATGGATTGGATTCCCTAGTACCATCTAGGGACTACAGCGTAATGGCTTAGTATGTTCATAGTCGATGAGTCAAGTGAATTATTCTAGGAGATGATAATTTACTGAGTCAGAAGAAGTTCTGACAAATATGACTCATGGCCAATTCGATATTAGGCATAGAAGGTTTCATATATATAGTAGGTGTTGCGCCGAGTAGAGGTTCAGATATGAGATATCTGCTAGACCCCCTATCTTATTGAACATTCAATAAGCCCATGAATTATTAGATCTTATAAATAAGAGCCAATGAGAGATTACTGAATAGAGATCCACTAATCCAAGAGACATGGATAGTTGGATGAAGATCCAGTACCTAATATGGTAGGATCCATTAGGGTTAAGTTGATAGGGACCTCTATAAATAAGAGGGAACTAAAGGGGCATAGGCTAGAACCTTTTTGACTGCTACTTCATATTCACCTCCCTCCCTCTCCTCCTCAATCGACAGCCCTAGTTTGAGGCATGTGGATAGAAAGAAGGGCTGACCTTTTATTGATCATGTAGTGCACGTAGAGAGGAAGATTGTTCAACGATTTAAGGAGCATCTCATCGCATCTACCATGTGGATCATCACTAGAGAGGAGGACAATTGACCTCTTTCATCCATTCCTATAAATATGAGATTTTATAGGGATATACGATCTCTCTATATAACAAATCTCACTTGATACGCGCAGTTTCATCTTGCGTTTTGTTTTGCGCATTAATTTTCACATGACGACGAGAACCTTTTTCTTTAGGAAATATGAGATTTTAATTTTCTATTATTTCACTGCACATGTGATGCTCTATCTAAGTTTCCCTATTGAATCTAGGATTTTCATGATGAAACCAATTGATAGTATTTATGATTTGATCTGCGTTTTGAGTGACGCATGATGCTTCGATCAGAGAGAGACAATTAAAGCAGGAAGAATAATGTTGGGCCGGAGGAAAACATGTCAGAATATTAGATGTCGGCCCAAAGGATCATTTAACGTATCAACAGAAGGCTTCGAGCCATGGATTCAGGCATTAGTCCAAGAGCGGTTATTGCACCAAGGATATCGGAGTCGCGGAGGTCAACTAGCTGATTGGGCAATAGGCCGCAAGAGAGGACGATGCACCGAAGAATCGGACGAAGCGTCGATGGACCAATAACATGTCGGACGACATGATTCATGCTTAGTAATAATTGTCTAGATCGAAGTGTGTTTTTATATGTACAAGATTAACTATGATAGCAAGGCATAAAGAAAAATGAAGTCTCGAAGTCAAGAACACGATTTCGTTGGGAGTTCGAGAGTTCGTCGGAAGTCCGGACATTCATCGGAAGTTCCACCGAAATTGACAAAGAAGTCCTAGAGCTTGCCAAAAAAGCTCGTCAGAACTTGCCAAGAAGATCGTCATGAAGTCCAAGAGCTTACCGAGAGTCCGTCGGAACATTACCGAGAGATTGTCAGAAGTTTGCAGGAAGATCGTCGGAAGAAACCATAATTATTTTGCTTAGAATATATCTTAGGAATCGTAGTTAGCACATAATTGGAGTTGGGAATGGGAGATAATCCCATCAACTCTGTTAGGGGCCAAGTAGGCCCAAAGTTGGGCTGGTTTTGGTTGGATTCAAGGCCCAACCAGGATGCTAAAAGCCTGGCCGACGGTGGCATTGCCAAAGCCGGCGGTGGCACCGCTTGGGGAACAACAGCGTAGGAATTCGAGCGGTGGTACCGCCTAGTGGCAGGGTGCCAAGCGATGGTACCGCCCAGTGGCAGGGTGCTAAGCGGTGGTACCACTCAGTGTCAGACTAATACTAGCGATGGTACCGCCCATACCTAGGAAACTCATGATGAGATATTTTTAGGTTTCAAGTTTAAATCAACTTGAGGCCTATAAATACCTTCTCATCCCTAGTTAAGATACACAAGACTTGAGAGTGAAAAAGAAAGATGTTACTATAATCTTATGTGAACTTCTCTCAAAGTTCTAAGTGTTAGAATAGTTTGAGAGAGGAGTGAGTGGGGGTGTAAGGGTTATCTCCTAAACTTGGTAAAAAGAAAATCGAGTTGTAAAATGTGGTTGGTCTTCTTCGCCTATTGAAGGAAGACCGATAGTGGATGTCGGTGGCCTCGATGGAAGAGGAATCGACAGAGTGGATGTAGGTCACGATGACTGAACCACTATAAAAATCTGATTTACATTTCCTTCTTGCAATTTACTTTTATAGCAAATTGTCTTTCCTCCTTACTGTGCTTTTACTACGCCTACGCTTACAAACAAGCATTGAACTTTAAGTTATCTTCCGAGTTCGGTTTTTATTGTATGAAATATTTTTAGAACCGATGTTTTTATTACTACACTAATTCACCCCCCCCCCCCCCCCCCCCCTCCTCTTAGTGCCGACTCATTCTTAATAGTTTGTATTAGAGCCTCATAATTTCTTATTTGGTTTAACACCCAAGAGAAATGACTCTTTTCGACTTTTAAGATGGTCACTCTCTAATTCGTCCTCCCTTATTCAATGGGACGAACTACACATATTGGAAAAATCTAATGAGGGTTTTCTTGCTTTCATTAAATCTCGATTTATGGAATATTATCAAAAATGGATTTCAAATGTCTTCTCTTCCAATGAACCATTGGAATGATTTGGAGAAGAAGACTTTTTCTTTAAATACGAAAGCAATGAATACTTTGTTTTGCACTTTGGATAAAATTGAGTTTAATCGGATTTCTATTTGCAAAACTACGCATGATATTTAGCATACTCTTGAAATCACACATGAAGGCACCAGCAAAGTTAAAGATTCTAAAATCAACTTTTTGATGCATGATTTTAAACTATTTCGAATGAAGCTGAGCGAAACCATTATTGACATGTACACCTGTTTTACAGATGTCATTAATGGTTTAAAAGCTCTTAGTAAAACTTTTTTGAATTTTAAACTTATTAGTAAAGTTTTACGATCACTTTCTAAAAATTGGAATTCGAAAGTAATGGGTATTCAAGAATCAAATAATTTAAATATATTTTTCATCGAAGAACTTATCAGGTCTTTAATGACCTGCGAAATGACCAATGTGACACAAAATGAACTTGAGGACAACCTTCTAAAGAAAGAAGGATTTCGGACTTAGAATAATTGAAGACCACTCGAGCATAAGCTCAAGTGATGGTGAACTTGAACTCCTCACTATGAAATTTAAAATATTTCTGAAACAAAAATTAAAGAACAAAAAGAACATAACTACTTACTATAAACACAAGAAGAGGGAAGCACTTTGGAATAAATCAAGCTTATCCGATGACGAGGAGGAAACTGATGAAGAACAAACCAACAAAGGTGAGGCGACAAACTACGCCTTAACGACTTTCAACAACGAGGTAATCAAAATTCCTTTAATTTATTTTGAAATTACATAATTCTTTTCATGAGTTATTGTTAATTTAGTTTAGAAAAATTATTTTTCTTAAAAATTTAATATTTAATAATGTAATGAAAATGTAAAAAAATGGAATCATGCTTATCCTTCTAGTAATGATCATGAAAATTACATGTTTTATGATAAAAGAATAAAATGTTAGATTTAAATGTAATGATAATCCTATGTATGTCTTTAAGAAGAAATAATATGTATCCTGATATCTTAATGAAAATGTTAAGAGGTTTGATATCATGCTTAATGTGAAATTGTGCATGTTATACCTTAAAAACTTGAAACCATGTTTTGATGTCATGCCCAAAGTAATGATGATTTGAGATCATGGTTAATTAGTTTATCTTTCAAAATTATGCATGATGATTCTTGCGATTTATGGATTATCAATTTTTATCATAATGAAAATGGCTTTTTTGGTTTTAAAAATGATGCATATTTTTGTTTGGTATAAATGACAAAGGCATGCTTGTATAAAATAAATCATATGAATTGAAATAACTATAAAGAGGAAAATATTTTTTTCAAAATTTTTTTCTATCTTATTGAGTTTTGAATAAGAGATTGATGAATCTATTTATATTATTTTGAATCTCTTGAACTATGAAAGTGTTTTTGATGACTTGATGATTTAAATTTGAATAAATTTTTATCCAAATCATAATCTTGATTCCTTGATATTTACAAATTAAGATTTATTATGAATCAAGATTTTTCATTAATCGTTCTCCTATGATTCTACTTGGTATTTTCTTAAGAGGAGATTTTCTAAAATGAATCATGATTTTTCTTGTGAGTTCTTGGATTTATTACTTGATATTTTCTTTTAATCAAGATCTCTATTTTGTACACCTATAATTTTTTATTCTTTGTATTTTATTTAAAGAAGAGATTTACTATATGAATCATGTCTTTTGGTATTCAAGCGGACTTATCTTTCATGACATGATTTTTTTGTATTTATGGCACATATGCCTTGAAATGATTGAAATATTTTACACTATTATGTTCTTCCCTTATTCACTCTTATTTATAATGATAAAAGGGGGAAAAGTTATGATCATGCATGGTAGGATGTAATTTGACAAATTGATACCATCATGATGTAAAATATTTATGATTTGAAATGATGCATACAATACTTATGCTTTTTATTATGAAGATGTATGTGATATATTGCATATGATTTGAATCATAATTAAAATTACTTTGATTTGAATTCAACATTTATCTCAATTATGGCATTTTGAAATAAGAATGATTACTTATCTTTGTTATGCTTTGAAAATTATTGTAAAGGGAAAAAGAGATATAAAATTATATTCTTCCCTTCTTTTTTATAATGACAAAAGGGGAGATAGCTAGCTTGCTAGTTAGCTTACACAAGTCAAGAATATGCAAAAACTTGCTTGCTTGCTTGCTTGCACATCTAAAAGAAGCAAAAATTACAAATGTACATATCGCAAAAAGAGACAAAACTTTTTAGTTTACTCATCTTAAAAGCACTTGCCAATCTCAAGAAGCAAAAAGCTTTCTCATCTCAAAAAGATGTAAAAATCTTGCCAATTTTCATATGTGTAAAATTTGCTAGCTCACAAATTGTAAGGGGAAAAACTTGCTTGCTTGCTAGCACATCTAAAGAGAAGATGCAAACGTACTTCATGTAGCTTGCTTCATGTAAAACATTATATCTTGATAGCTTATTATATTGTATTATTTTTCAAAAACTTGCTAGCCTTCATATTTCAAAGAGAAGTAACACTTGTCAAATTGCTAACTTGTATGTTGTAAAATAATGTAAAATTTTGCTAGCTTGCACTTTGCAAAGGAAGCAAAAATGGCACTTCTCAAAAGAGAAGAAAGAGCTTGCTATCTTGAACATCACCAAAAAATGCAATCTTGTATAATTTACAATTTTGTACATCTTTAAAATTAATTATGATTTGGTGATTATGCATGTTGTAAAGTGATAAAAAATTTACTAGCTTGTATGTTGTATACTTACTATCTTACTACCTTGCATATCTAAAACTTGATAGCTTGCATGATGCAACACTTGCTAAATTTTCTAGCTTACAAATTACATGATGATAAAACTTGATATTATGTTTTTTATGCAATGATTTGACATTATATCTTAAACACTTGATAGTTGCTCTTCTCCTTTTTGTTGATGTTAAAGGGGGAGAAGTATGATAATGTTATGCATAAGTTTATAATAACATGATGCTTGGATTTTTGAATTCAAGAGTTCTATCAATATGGCATATTGATAGGGGGAGTTTGTTTATGTTGAATCTCGTATTTTGATGATGAATCCAATTGATAAGTATTTATGTTTTAATCTGCATTTTGAGTGACGCAGGATGCTTCGATCAGGATGAGGCAATTAAAGCAGGAAAAATCATGTTGGGCTGGAGGAACATGTTAGAAGATTGGATGTCGGGCTGGTGGATCGGTCGACGTATCGACAGAAGGCTTCGGGTCATAAATTTGGGCATCGGACCAAGAAGAGCGGACATTGCGCCAAGGATATCGGAGTTATTGTTAGGACTCTAGCTAGGAGAGTCCTAATTGAGAGGGACATTCTGTTAGGACTCTAGCTAGGAGAGTCCTAATTAAGAGGGGCATGCATGTAGGAGGTTTTTTCTTAGAGAAGAATTAGGAGTTGTAAGGGAATATGAGTCTTGAGTAGGAGTCCTATTAGGAGTTGGTTAGAAGTAAGAGTCTTAAGTAGGAGTCCTATTAGGAGTTAGGGTTTAGAAGCCCTATAAATAGCCATGTATTCCTTCTCTTTTCATAAGCAATAGATGAATCTTTTCTGCAGCCTTTGAGCAGCAACTTGGAGGGGGGAACCCCTATAGAGTTCCAAGGAGGTCGATCCCCTAAAGAGATCAACCCCAAGTTTAGAATATGCAAGGGTTCTAACACCTGGTATCAGAGCAGCGTTCTAGGCATCTCGCTGCCCTTCCACTACCATCCATCAGCCCTCCACAATCGCCCAAAGCAATTCCCGCAATTGCTTAAAAGATCGTCGCCGAATTCCGCCATCATCTCCACCACCGCAGATCATCCTTTGATATCCCCGTGAATTGCAACAGGTTCTGGTTTCCTACCTTACTGCTGCTGCAATTTAGTTATCCTTATTCGAAAATCCAAAAAAAAAAAACTGTTCCTATATTGCTGCATAAACCTTTCGTCACAAAGTTTTCATCTCTACGACGAAAGATGCATTGCAGAATTCCAGCCGCATAGTACCATCTGTTTGATCTTGTTACTATGCTTTTTCTATCCAAATTTATATGAAATTTTTATGACATCTTTGACACTTCCTAACAACAGATTTCCCTTTGGTTTTTTCAAAAAATTCTCAATATAAACCATTGATATGTTACGTCAAATCTGCTATACTTGAAAATCTGCACTGTAAAATTTCAGCCACATAGCACTGTTTGTTTGATCTTGATACTACATTGTTTCTATCCAAATCTCTACAAAATTTTTATGATAGCTTTGAAACTTCCTAACAGTAGATTTCTCTTTGGTTTCATCAAAAAATTCTCAATATAAACCACTGATCTTTTACGTTCAATCTGCTATACCTAAAAATCTGTGCTGCAGAAAATTTCAGCCGCATATTGTTGCCTTAACCCATCTATTTACAATCTTTTTTTAATGAAATTTCTTATACACTTCATAGATCATCTTGGCTTCCATCTAAGATTGATCTATTAAGAAATTCATCTCTAAAAATGATTTTATGTTGCTGCAAATTTTCGTCATAACCCGCTGAAATTTTTCGACGAGAATTCTGCAATCGCAACTTTCACCAATTTCCTTGCGGTTATACTGCCGAAATTTTCTTGATTAAATTAGATATCCTTGCTGTCATATAAACTGTGATTTTGTTATCAATTCCCTCCTTAATTCTCTCAAGTTTTTGGTGGAAATTATGTCGAGAAACCGTTGTTTCTTCGACGATAATTCTACTCTTACAAGACAGCACATACTTGCTGCAACTTCCACTGATTTCTATCAAACCTTTGGTACCATCTACCACAAAACCAAAACATTCATCCATAGCCCTAAAACTCCACCAAACCACACCCTCAAACTGCACCCAAAACAGCCACAAAATAAGCCTAAATCGTAGCCTACATCCACCGATCCACCAATCCTTTCGACCATCACTTCTCTCAACTATACATGCCTTTAACCTGACAACAAAAGAGAGATCTTAACATCATAGATTTGGAGGCATATACTATGGCATCTAAGGAGGCATCAATGCAAAATTCGAAGCCTTGGAGGCGCAAATGGAGGATAAGATTCAGACGCTCTTTACCAACTCAGATTGGGCCGACCACTAAGCCCGAAAAAATCATATCACGGAGAGAGCTTTGCCCAATCGCACCAGGCCCGAAGAGATGAGTTCCAAGGGAGGGGAGGCTCTATAACTGAACCCAACTATCCATGCATGAGAGTGGACTTCCCTAGATGGGAAGAAGGAGACCCGATTGGTTGGATCTCGCGCGCAGAGTGATATTTTCAGTACCACAAAACCACAGATACATCTATGGTGAAAATTGCAGTTATACATCTTGAAGGGGATGCTATACAGTGGTTTGACTAGTTTGAACATACTTATGGAGTCCTTTCATGGCAACAATTCAAAGAAAGACTGCTGATCCGCTTCAGACCAACCGATTATGAGAATATTGACGGACAACTAGCAAAGATCCGACAAACTTCCACCATTCAGGAGTACCAAACCAAGTTTGAAAGGTTGTCTAATTAAACTCATGATTGGTCTCAAAAACAGCTATTGAGGACCTTCATTGAGGGCTTGAAGCCGGAGATCCGAGGAGAAGTTAAAGCGCGACAACCGTATACGCTTATGGCAGCCATCTCTTTCGCACGACATCAAGAGGAGCAATTGAACCATGAAGCTCGGAGGACTAGGGTCGCTCCTCAACCAGTAATATTGAAACCCTCAACCCCCCCTACTATTGACTAAGTCCCTACACCAAAGAGGTTAACAAGAGAAGAGCTTCGGGAGCGATATGCGAAGGGGTTATGTTGGCATTGTGACGAGCCGTGAAGCCGTGAGCATTGCTGTAGTAAAGGAGGACTTCTTATGATTGAACCGATAGAAGAAGAGGTCATTGAACATTCAGTAGAAAGCCTTGAACATGAAGAAAAAGATGCAGAAGAAGAGCCACAACCGACCGAAGTTACGGTACATACACTAGCTGGCTACTCAAACCCACAAACGATGAAAGTTGGAGGCCTTCTCAAACAACAACCGATCACTGTTCTCATCGACACGGGCAACACTAATAACTTCCTAAACAGTAAGGTTGTTGTCCATATGAACTTACCTATTGAGAATTGCAGCAGGTTTGTCGTTAAGGTCGCCAACGGACGGATTTTGAAGTGTGATCATAGGTGCCCGCAGGTGAAACTGTTGTTGTAGGACCAAGAGATAATTGCATATTTCTTCCTCCTCCCTCTTGATGATCATAAGGCCATACTCAGAATTAAATAGTTGATGACATTAGGTGATATTTCTTGGAATTTTATGCAACTATTTATAAAATTTTACAGTAAGGAGAAACAGGTGATACTGCATGGGAAACGTGGGAGCGACGTAACGATGATTTGCACACAACAAATGGAGAAGGTTTTGCATAAAGCATGCAGGGGCTTTTTGGTACAACTTGAGCAGCAAATTAAAGGAGAGCCAATAGAATTTGAAGATCCAAACCTATTTCCTTTTCTTGCTGAATTTTTAGATATATTTGACGAGCCGCACAACCTACCTCTTACTTGTCGGCATGATCATTGTATAATGATTTTTTCAGTCAAATCTCCAGCAAATACTTAGCCATATCGGTATCCACATCTCCAGAATGATGAAATAGAAAGGATTTTAAAAGAGATGCTTGAAACAGGAGTTATTCGGCCAAGTTGCAACCTCTACTTTTCACTGGTGCTACTTGTACACAAGAAGGACGGAACATGGCGAATATGCGTTGATTACCGAGCTCTCAATGGCATAACCATCAAGAACAAATACCTTATTCCAATAGCAGATGGATTGCTAGATGAAAGGGAGCACAAATCTTCACAAAGCTGGACCTTCGATCCGGGTATTATCAAATACGAGTGTATGAAGAAGTCATACCGAAAACCGCCTTTCGAACACACAACGGCCACTACAAATTTTTACTTTCTTCAACAAAAGGTGAAATATCTTGGGCATATCATATCAGAGGAAGGTGTGATGGTGGACCCCTTTAAAATTGAAGCAATGCAAAACTGGCCTACCCCGAGGAACATAAAATTGCTACATGGCTTTTTGGGTTTAACAGGCTACTACCGTAAGTTCATGAAAAACTATGAAAAGATCAGTGCACCACTTACTTCCTTACTGGAAAAAGATGTCTTCCAATGGTCGGACAGAGCCTCCACTACCTTCGACAAACTTAAGGCAGCCATAACGACGACGCCGGTGCTAGCGCTACCAGATTTCAACCGACCCTTCATCATTAAGGCCGATGCATCTGGAGACAGAATGGGAGACGTTTTCATGCAAGATGGTCGACCACTCACATACATTATCAAGACATTGTCTCCCCCCTATCAAAACATGTTAACATATGATAAGGAGATGCTCGCCATTGTGCACGCAGCAACGAGGTGGAGATCGTACTTGATCAGGCGATACTTTCAAATCAAGATCGACCATAAAAGCCTAAAATATCTCTTAGAGCAGAAGATATCTTCCCCCGAGCAGCAAAAATGGGTAACAAAACTTCTTGGATTTGATTATGAAATAACGTACAAAAGGTGGAAAGAGAATGTTGTTGCAGATGCGCTTTCGCAGCTACCTGAGCAAGCTGAATTTTCTGTCGTTTTACTTCCAACCAGCGACTTCCTTGAGGATATTAAGATGGAATGACAGGAAGATTCGGAGACCAGTAAGATACAAAAAAAATTTAGAGGAAGCACCAAGCTCCGTGGCTCATTACAATCGGGACTCAAAAGAATTATGCTATAAGGGACGCATTGTGCTTGTGACAAATTCTACTTGCATATTCAAGAGCAGATTTTGGACAAAGTTATTTCATATGCAGGGAACTAAATTGAAAAGGAGTATGACATATCACCCACAAACCAACAGCCAGACGGAAGTTTTAAATAGGTGCTTGGAGACAGCCCAAAGCCACCACCAAATATGACTACCCAAAGAGAACTCCAGACCCAGCCAAGTGCCATTATTGATCGACGGATCGTGACTCGACGACGACGACCCACTAATGAAGTGCTAATACAATGGGCGAACCTACCAATAGAAGATGCCACTTGGGAGAACTATGACGACTTGAAGATCAAATTCCCAGAATTCATGAATCATCAGCCTCGAGGACAAGGCTGATTTGAAGAGGGCGGGTCTGTTAGGACTCTAGCTAGGAGAGTCCTAATTGAGAGGGACATTCTGTTAGGACTTTAGCTAGGAGAGTCCTAATTGAGAGGGGCATGCATGTAGGAGGTTTTTTCTTAGAGAAGAATTAGGAGTTGTAAGGGAATATGAGTCTTGAGGAGGAGTCCTATTAGGAGTTGGTTAGAAGTAAGAGTCTTAAGTAGGAGTCCTATTAGGAGTTAGGGTTTAGAAGCCCAATAAATAGCCATGTATTCCTTCTCTTTTCATAAGCAATAGATGAATCTGTTCTACAGCCTTTGAGCAGCAACTTGGAGGGAGGAACCCCTATAGAGTTCCAAGGAGGCCGATCCCCTAAAGAGATCAACCCCAAGTTTAGAATCTGCAAGGGTTCTAACAGTTACGAAGTCAACCGGTCGATTGGGCAATAGGCTACAAGAGAGGACGATGCACCGAAGAATCGGACGAAGTGTCGAGGGACTAATGACATGCCAGACAACTTGATTAATGTTTAGTATTAATTGTCTAGATCGAAGTATGTTTTTACATGTGCAGGATTAACTATGATAGCAAGGCATGAAGCAAAATGAAGTCTCGAAGTCAAGGACGCGAATACGTTGGGAGTTCAAGAGTTCGTCGGAAGTCCGGACGTTCATCGGAAGTTCTGGAGGACCCAGCCGAGAAGTCTTGGAGCTTGCCAGAGAAGCTCATCGGAACTTGCCAAGAAGATTGTCGTGAAGTCCAAGAGTTCGTTGAAAGTTTGTCGGAAGCTCGCTGGAAAAATAGACATAGGAACTTGTTTTGCTTAGCAAATGTCTTAGGATTTCGTAGTTAGCATGTAATTGGGCTTAGATTTGGGCCAACCCAATTAGGGGCCAGGTAGGCCCATGTAAGAACTATGTTGAGCCCAATAAGAAGCCCAAAAAGTGCCCCAATAAGTCTCACCGTCGTGGCATAATCTTCGAGGCTGTATCAGGTGGTGGTACCACCCAGCACTACCCCCTAGGCGGTGGTACTGCTAGACCTGGGCGGTGGTACTGCCTAGAGCAATGTCAACCAGACTGGCACTGGGCGGTAGTACCGCCCGTGCCTAGGGAACCCGGGATGGGAAAGTTTTAGGCTCCAAGTTTGAATCAACTTAAAGCCTATAAATACCCCTCTCATCCCTTGTTAAAGCACACAAGCACAGAGAGTCTAAAAGCAAAGAAACGTTGTTGCAATCTCTTTAGAATTCCCTCCTTTACTCTAAGTGTTAGATTTCTGTAATAGAGGAGTGTGAATGCTTATAAGGGTTATCTCCTAAACCCGGTAAAAGGAGAAGAGGAGTGTAAAGGGTGGTTGGCTTTCACCTATTGAAGGAAGGCGTCTAGTGGACGTCATTGACCTCGTCGGAGGAGGAAGCCGAAAGTGGATATAGGTCATGTTGACTGAAGCACTCTAAAACTGCCGAGTTCTCTGGTTTGTATTTTATTCCTACTATTACCTTACTGCAAACCTCTTGAAGTACTTACTGCCTTCAATTCTTTTCCGTACACTTTCAAGCTATCTTTACGAAACTGGTTTTATCGAAACGAAATGTTTTTGAAGACGTGATTTTATCCGCTACTCTAATTCCCCCCCCCCTCTTAGTGTCGACCCTGCTCTTGATCCTAACAATTGGTATCAGAGCCACGATTTTCTACTTTGGTTTAACACCCAAATAGAAATGGCTCTTTTTGGCTTTCAAGAGGGTCACTCTCTCATTCGTCCTCCCTATTTCAATGGGATGGACTACACTTATTGGAAAACTCGAATGAGAGTTTTCTTGCTTTTTTTGGATTTGAACTTATGGAATATTATCGAATCTGGTTTTAAAATTTCTTCTCTTCCAATGAACCATTGGAATGATTTGGAGAAGAAGACGTTTTCTCTAAATGCTAGAGCTATGAATGCTTTATTTTATGCCTTAGACAAAAACGAATTCAATCGGGTTTCTTTGTGCGAAACGACTTTCGATATTTGGCATATTCTCGAAATCACACTCGAAGGTACGAATAGAGTTACAGAGTCTAAAGTTAACCTTTTAATGCATGAGTTTGAGTTATTTCATATGAAACTAAGCGAAACCGTTGTTAACATGTATACCCGTTTTACAGATGCCATCAATAGTTTAAAAGCACTTGGTATAAGTTTTTCTAATTTTGAGCACGTTAACAAAGTTTTACGCTCACTTTCTAAAACTTGGGACTCTAAAGTAATGGCCATACAAGAGGCCAAGAATTTGAATACCTTTCTGATTGAAGAACTAATAGGGTCTTTGATGACCTATGAAATGACGTGCAATGCACGTAAAGAACTTGAGAACCACCTTTCAAAAAATAGGAAGGATTTCGAATTAAGAATATTTGAAGACCACTCGAGCATAAGCTCAAGTGATGGTGAACATGAACTTGAACTCACAAAGAAATTTAAAAAATTAATGAAACAAAAATTAAAGAACAAAAAGAACGCAACTACTTGCTTTGAATGCAAGAAGAAGAACAAAAATTGGGATGAATCGAACTCCTCCGAAGACGAGAAGAAAATCAAGAAAGGCGAGGTGGCAAACTACACCTTAACGACTTTCGACGATGAGGTAATCGAAACCCCATTAATTTACTTCGAAATTACATGATGCTTTTCATGATGTATTTTTTTTTTGTTTAGAATTATTTTTTCTTAAAAATTGCATGTTTAAAAATGAAAATGTAAAAATTATGATCATGCTAGTAATTTTGAAAATGATAATGAAAATTACATGTTTTATGTTAATGGAATAAAAAGTTAGATTTAAATCTAATGATGATTCTATGAATGTTTTTTTTGAAGCATTAATGTGTATCATGTTGATTTTTGTATTATTTCTCGATTTTGATTGAAGATTCTTCATGTTTAATGAAATCATGCTTAATGATTTAATGATGCATAATGATGAAAATATTAAGAGTTTTGATACCATGATTGACGATTTTATTCTATGCATGAGATTTTAAAGTAAGTTATACATGATGATGTTTGTGATTTATTGATCTTGATGATTTTTATGATAAATCTTGCACTTTCATTTTAAACGATGATGCATATTTTTGTTTGGCATAAAATGACAAAGGCGTGCTTATATGAAATCAATCACTTAAAATATATCACATAAAAAGGAAAAAATGAATCTATTTATGAATTTTGTGAACCATGAAATTGATTTTGATGGTTTGAACTTAATGGGTTTTATCGAAATCACGATCTTGATTTCTCGAAATTTATAACATGAAATCCTTTATGAATCAAGATTTCTTACTCTTTATTCTCTTGCATTTTGAGAAAATTTTCAATATGAATCATAAGAGTTTTTATGCATGAATTGAAATCTTTTTCTCCTACATTTCCTTTTGCGATTTACTAAGGAGAATATCTTTTTCGAAATGTATGACTTAAAATTTTATTTGAATATCTTTTATTATTTGATCTCGTAAGATCTCTCCTTGAATATTTAAAGAGGAGAATTTTCTAGATGAATCATGATTTTGATCATTGAAGATTTGATATGCATGAATTAAGATCTTGTTCTCCTATATTCTTTTTGCTATTCACTAAAAAGAAGACTAATTCTAATAAACCATGATATGCTATTTGACATCTTTTAAAGTTTGACTTGAATTTTATTATATAAAATTCCTTGTATTCATGAAGTAATATCTCATCATCAAGTTCTTGATATTCTTCATGTGATGATATGAATGTATGTAACACTATGATTTTCCCCTTAGATAAAAATGCATGCAATACTATGATGTTTTGAAATAATATGAAAATCAATAATTATCATTTTCTGAAATAATACTCTAGAATGATGATTTGGAATCATGCATGTAATGATGATTTTATATTTTATATACATGATGATTTGGTGTTATACATGTAATATTTTAACTTATGATAATAATGCATACAATGATGAAATATTCATGATAAAATAATTGTTTTGAAATTCATGACTTGAATTTTCATCTATGCTATTTAACTTTGTCATAATTTAAAAATTGATGTAAAAGTCTTCCCTTTTTTTTTGACAATGATAAAGGGGGAGCAAAATGTGCTAGAAAGCAAATTTGCTAGCTCGCACAATTAAAAAAAAAAAGCAAAAATTACACTTCTCAAAAGAGAAGAAATTGATATCTTGAACATTACCAAGAAGTGCTATCTTGCAAATCTCAAGAGAAGTAATGTTTGCCAAGTTACACATTTCAAAAAGAGGCAAAATAGTCCATCTTGTACATCTCAAAAGATGTAAAATTTTGCTAAATTTTTATGTGTGTGTAAAATTTGATAGCTTGCATACTATAAATTTGCATACCAAAAGTGCTATCTTGCCTATCTCAAGATGCAAAACATGCTAACTTGCACTTTGCAACGAAAGCAAAATTGCTAGCTCAAACATTGCAAAGGAAGCAAAAATTTGCTAGCTTACAACTTGCATATTTCAAGAAGAAAGAGTTGCTTTCTTGAACATCTCTAATTTGCTAGCTTGCATGATGTAGAACTTGCTATCTTGAACACTACAAAGAAGTGTTATCTTCCCCATCTCAAGAAGCAAAAATGCTATACTTACACATCTAGCAAAATTTACAAACTTGCAAAACCCTAAATTTTCACTAGCTTGCATGATAATAAAATGGATATTATGTTTTTCATGTAATGTATTGAATTTAGATATCTCAATCCCTTGATAGTTGGAATTTCTCCTTTTTATTGATGACAAAGGGAGAAAAGTATGTTGATGTCATGCATGATTTGATCATGACATATTGCTTAGATTTTTGAATCCAAGAGTTTCTGTCAATACGGCATATTGATAGGGGGAGTTTGTTTAAACTCCGGGAGTTAAGGTTAACTCTGTCATCAATTGGTTATCATCATCAAAATGGGGGAGATTGTTGAATCTCATATTTTGATGATGAAACCAATTGTAAGTATTTATGTTTTAATTTACGTTTTGAGTGATGCAGGATGCTTTGATCAAGATGAGACAATTAAAGCAGAAAAAATTATGTTGGGCCAGAGGAACATGTCAGAAGATTGGATGTCGGCCGGTGGATCGGTCGACGTATCGACATAAGGCTTCGAGCCATGGATTCGAGCATCGGGCCAAGAAGAGCGGACATTGCACCAAGGATATCGAAGTTGCAGAGTCAACTAGCCGATTGGGCAATAGGTCGCAAGAGAGGACGATGCGCCGAAGAATCGGACGAAGCGTCGAGGGACCAATGACATGCCGAACAACTTGATTAATGCTTAGTATTAATTGTCTATATCGAAGTGTGTTTTTACATGTGCAGGATTAATTATGATACCAAGGCATGAAGCAAAATGAAGTCCCAGAGTCAAGGACGCGACTATGTTAGGAGTTCGAGAGTTCATCGGAAGTTCTAGAGGAACCAGCCGAGAAGTCTGCACACGTAATTATTCCTGCACATGTAAAAACACACTTCGATATAGACAATTAATACTAAGCATTAATCAAGTTGTTCGATATGGGCAATAGGTCGCAAGAGAGGACGATGCGCCGAAGAATCGGACGAAGCGTCGAGGGACCAATGACATGCCGAACAACTTGATTAATGCTTAGTATTAATTGTCTATATCGAAGTGTGTTTTTACATGTGCAGGATTAATTACGATACCAAGGCATGAAGCAAAATGAAGTCCCAAAGTCAAGGACGCGACTATGTTAGGAGTTCGAGAGTTCATCGGAAGTTCTAGAGGAACCAGCCGAGAAGTCTCGGAGCTTGCCAGAGAAGCTCATCAGAACTCGCCAAGAAGATCGTCGTGAAGTCTAGGAGTTTGCTAGAAGTTCGCCGGAAGATTGCCGGAAGAATAGACATAGGGACTTGTTTTTCTTAGTAAATGTCTTAGGATTTCATAGTTAGCACGTAATTGGGCTTGGATTTGGGCCAACCCAATTAGGGGCTAGCTATGCCCATGTAAGAATTGTGTTGGGCTCAATAAGAAGTCCAAACAGTGCCCCAAGAAGTCTCACTGTCGTGGCATAGTCTTTGAGACTATGTCAGGCGGTGGTACCGCTAGTCTGGGCGGTTGTACCGTCCCTGGCATGGTGCTAGGTGGTGGTACTGCCAGTCTGAGTGGTGGTACCGCCTAGCACTGCCCCCCAGGCGATGGTACCGCCAGACCTGGGCGATGGTACCGCCCAAGGCAGTGTCAGCCAGACTGACACTAGGCGGTGGTACCGCCCAACGTAGGCGGTGGTACCACCCGTGCCCTGGGAACCTAGGATGGGAGAGTTTTAGGCTCCAAGTTTGAATTAACTTAAAGCCTATAAATACCCCTCTCATCCCTAGCTAAAGCATACAAGCACAAAGAGTCTAAAAGCATAGAAACGTTGCTGCAATCTCTTTAGAATTCTCTCCTCGACTCTAAGTGTTAGATTTCTGTAAGAGAGGAGTGTGAGTGTTTGTAAGAGTTATCTCCTAAACCCGGTAAAAGGAGAAGAGGGGTGTAAAAGGTGGTTGGCTTTTGCCTATTGAAGGAAGGCCTCTAGTGGATGTCGGTGACCTCGTCGGAAGTGGAAGCCGAAAGTGGATGTAGGTCACATTGACCGAACCACTCTAAAATTACCGAGTTCTTTGGTTTACATTTTATTCTTGCTATTAACTTACTGCAAACCTCTTTAGGTGCTTACTACCTTCAATTATTTTCTGTATGCTTTCAAGCTATCTTTACGAAACCGGTTTTATCGAAACGAAACGTTTTTGAAGACGTGATTTTATTCGCTGCACTAATTCACCCCCCACCCCCCCACCCCCCCGCTCTTAGTGTCGACCCCGCTCTTGATCCTAACAGTTTAAACTATGGGAGTTAAGGTTAACTCCGTCATCAATTGGTTGTCATCCTCAAAAAGGGGGAGATTGTTGAATCTTAGATTTTGATGATGAAACCAATTGATAGTATTTATGATTTGATCTGCGTTTTGAGTGATACAAGATACTTCGATCAGGGAGAAACAATTAAAGTAGGAAGAATCATGTTGGGTTGGAGGAAAACATATCAGAAGATTGGACATCGGTATAGAGGAGATTGGGCAATAGGCCACAAGAGAGGATGATGCGCTGAAGAATCGGACGAAGCATCGATGGACCAATGACATGCCAAACAATATGATTCATACTTAGTAATAATTATCTAGATTGAAGTGTGTTTTTATGTGTGCAGGATTAACTACAATAGCAAGACATAAAGCAAAATGAAGTCCTGAAGTCAAAACGTGATTTTGTTGAGAGTTCGAGAGTTCGTTGGAAGTCCGGACGTTCGTCGAAAGTTCTGTCGGAATTGACGGAGAAGTCTTGGAGCTTGCCAAAAAAGCTCGTCGGAACTCACCAAGAAGATCATCATGAAGTCTAGAATCTTGCTAGGAGTCTACCGGAACATTGCCGAGAGATCGTCGGAAGTTAATCGAAAGATCACTAGAAGCTCGTCGGAAGAAACTGGACTTATTTTACTTAGAATATGTCTTAGGAATCGTAGTTAGAACATAATTGGAGTTGGGATTGGGAGGTAATCCCATTAACTTTGTTAGGGGCCAACTAGGCCCGAAGTTTGGATGGTTTGGGTCGGATTCATGCCTAACCAGGATGCTGAAAGCCTAGCCAGTGATGGCACCGCCTGGTGAACAGCACCCCAGGAATTCTAGGCGGTGGTACCGCCTAATGGCAGGGTGCTAGGCGGTGGCATTGCGCCTATTAGGCGGTGGTACCGCCCAGTGTCAAACTGACACCAATGATGGTACCGCCTAACACAAGCAGTGGTAACGCCCGTACCCAAGAAACTCGGGATGAGATGTTTTTAGGCTCCAAGTTTGAATCAACTTGAGGCCTATAAATACCCTTCTCATCCCTGGTTAAGATACACAAGACTTGAGAGTGAAAAAGAAAGAAACGCTGCTGTAATCTTGTGTGAACTCCTCTTAAAGTTCTAAGTGTTAGAATAATTTGAGAGAGGAGTGAGTGAGGGTATAAGGGTTATCTCCTAAACCCGGTAAAAGGAGAATCGAGTTTTAAAAGGTTGTTGGTCTTTGCCTATTGAAGGAAGACCGATAGTGGATGCCGGTGGCTTCGACGGAAGAGGAATCGGCGGAGTGAATATAGGTCATGACGATCGAACCACTATAAAAATCTGATTTGCGTTTCCTTCTTAGAATTTACTTTTATAGCAAACTGTCTTTTCTCCTTACTGTGCTTTTACTATGCCTATGCTTACGAACAAGCATTGAACTTCAAGTTATCTTCTGAGTTTGGTTTTTATTGTATGAAACATTTTTAGAACTGATGTTTTTACCACTACACTAATTCATCCACCACCTCTTAGTGCCGACTCGTTCCTAACATTCCCAACATTTATCTTCTCCTAGACCCAATGATTCTAAAGTACCTCAGTTTGACCTAGCCCGAACATAACCTAATAATCTCATAACCCTTAGGCATCCAATGATAACACACTAAAAAAATGATATTTTTAAACTGTATAAAGTCCTTGACCTTCATACTATCACAAAATCCTTACCTAAAACCATTGAACCCACCATAATTACTCAAGCCCAAAAGTCTTCACATGACTCTATATGAACCTTTGTACCCTTGTACCCTTTCATCACACACAAAATATCATCGAGTGTAAGTGGATTTTGAGAATTAAGCGGAACCCAAATGAATCCATTGCCAGATATAAAGTACGACTAGTAGCCAAAGGGTTTCATCAACGACCTGGTATTGGCTTCATAGAGACATTCAGTTTGGTTGTTAAAACCATCAAAATCCAACTTATCTTGAGTTTGGTCATCATAAAAGGTTGACACTTATGATAATTGAATGTTAACAATACCTTTTTATGGAGAACTCTAACTAAAGACGTCTTTATACAACAATCTCTTAGCTTCATCTATCCTTAACATCCAAGGCATGTTTGTAAATTATAAAAAGCTATTTATAGACTTTGTCAAGCTCCAAGAGCTTGGTACACCAAACTTGCTCGCTTTTTATATTAATTGGATTCATCAACTCCAAATCTAATGCCTTACTATTTCTAGGGTAACAAAATGGAGGTACAATATATCTTTTGATGTATGTGGATGACATTATTACTATGGGCAATAATCCTATGGAGATCAAGGTTTTTTCCTCAAGCAATTGGCAGATTGATTCTCTCTCAAAGATTTAGGAACTTTAAGTTACTTCATGGCAGTGGAAGCAACATTTATATCTTCGGGACTCTTCCAATCGCAAAAAAATATATTTAAGATCTATTATTAAATATGAATATATAAGAGGCTAAATAGGTTACAACTCTCCTCTCTACTAGTGAATCACTCAAATTATGTGATGGAAGCCCTCGGATCCTACTCAATACCGACAAATACTTGATTCTTTATAGTACTTAGCTCTCATCCATCCAGACATCACATTTGTAGTCAATAAATTATCATAATTTATGCATCGACCATCTATTATATATTGGTCTGTACTCAAACGAATTTTGCAATATCTTAAAGGGACCCTTAATCAAGGCTTCTTTCTCTGCAATCACTCTCCACTTCATCACTATGCCTTTGTCGATGTTGATTGGGTAGAGAACTTTAATGATATAACATTCATGTTGGGGTATATTATTTTCCTTGGAGCTAATCCAATCAATTGGAGTTTTGAGAAGCAAAAGATAGTCACACGGTCTACAATTGAATTTGAATACCGAGATATCGCCACCACTATTATAGAACTCAATAGGATCACGAATCTGCTAAAAAACTTGACATCAACTCTATCCCTACTGATACAATATATTATGATAATATTAGAGTCATTTACCCATGTGTCATTCTAATATACCACTCACATATAAAATATTTTAAATTGTCTAATATTCTAATATTCCAAAATTCTACTTACACTTTGTGTGAGATCAAATTGTCAAATATCAATTATATGTTTTTCACAAACATACAACTTATCATCAGGATCTTCTTGATCACGCTTCATCTTTAGATGTTGTTTAAGCAATAGGTTGTAGGATTGCGAAGAATACCCCTGTGTGGTTTTGTTGGTCAAGCTCGAAGGCAAGGTCGCCCTGATCGCTGGCGACGCGAGCGGCATCATCGAGTGCACGGCCAAGCTGTTCGCCCAACATGGGGGGGCGCGAGTCGTGATCACGGACATCAAGGATGACGAGGGCCACTCTCGCTGTGCCACCCTTGACCCCGCCTCCTACAGCCACTGCGAGTGATCAATGAGTCCAGCACGCCATCGACCCCACCATCTTGAAAATTGGTCCCCTCGATCAATTATGGACTCTTCGATGGGAGACCTCCCAAGTGATGTTTGGTTTATAACTATTGGGAAGGAAGATTTTGGATTTGATCTCGTTGCCTTTGAGCACATTAAAAAAAAAAGAATAATAATAATAATGATAACACGGGCATGAGAAGAAATTGGATAATGGCCGACTTTTGATGGCATGTGCTCCTCCTGATTGGATCATATATTCTCTGCAGACACTCGAGGAGTGCATCACACAATACAGCAACCTAGCAATATACTAAGATGGGAAGCACCTCCATTCTCTCATCAATAGTAAGAAGGTCTCTGTTTTTGCCACTATCACAATCTTTTTGTCTTATTCTCTCTTTGTTTATGTATGTAATTTAGACTTTTGATCAGTAAGGTTTAGTGTTCTTGAACCTGCTTCATCTTAGATGTTGTTTAGACGATAGGTTTGTGGTTCCGCAATCCCTTGCCAGGAATACCTCTGAGTTGATCTGTTGCACAGGCTCGAAGGCAAGGTCTCCCTGATCACCGGCGGCGCCAGCGGCATCGGCGAGTGCACGGCCAAGCTGTTCTCTCAACATGGGGGGCGCGAGTCGTGATTGATGGGGATATAAACAGGAATAACCTTTGTATAGGAACAAATACTAGAAGACCAAAATACGCAGCGGAATAAAATGGAAACACAATCAAACGGAACACCAAGATATACGTGGAAAACCCCTTCAATGTGAAGGGTAAAAACCATGGGGCAAACTAGAGATAATCCACTATGAGAATAATGAATGTACAAATCTCAATCTCTTGCCCAAAACCCTAGTAACAACCACAAGAGAATAACTGGGATACAAGGATCACGTCACTGCCCACAATATCTAAACCTCCCAAGTAATCACAGCAAGAGCCTACTGTAGATTTGATCTAACCTGAGATGAGAACACTGCTAGATGATTGAGAACAGTCTCTTTGTGTTGTCCATGTCTTCTTCCCTTTCTTTCTCTTCTTTTTCTGTCTTGTTCTCCTTTTTCTGTTTGGAATCTCATGGCTCCAAGATCTGGCTCGTTGCTGCCTTTTTATAGCTTTAATCTGCCTCGTTGCTGTCTTTTTATAGCTTTAATTTGCCTCTAAAACACAATCACCATACTCCCTAATCTTAATTAGGGTTAGATTAAGAGAGGGTATGGGCTGTGAGCTAATAAAACCTACATGGATTGAATATGGGCCATCATCCAAGTGATCAAGGACATCAAGGATGACGAGGGCCACTCTCGCTGCGCCACCCTTGACCCCGCCTCCTACAGCCACTGCGAGTGATCAATGAGTCCAGCACGCCATCGACCCCACCATCTTGAAAATTGGTCCCCTCGATCAATTATGGACTCTTCGATGGGAGACCTCCCAAGTGATGTTTGGTTTATAACTATTGGGAAGGAAGATTTTGGATTTGATCTCGTTGCCTTTGAGCACATTAAAAAAAAAAAGAATAATAATAATAATGATAACACGGGCATGAGAAGAAATTGGATAATGGCCGACTTTTGATGGCATGTGCTCCTCCTGATTGGATCATATATTCTCTGCCGACACTCGAGGAGTGCATCACACAATACAGCAACCTAGCAATATCCTAAGATGGGAAGCACCTCCATTCTCTCATCAATAGTAAGAAGGTCTCTGTTTTTGCCACTATCACAATCTTTTTTTCTTATTCTCTCTTTGTTTATGTATGTGATTTAGACTTTTGATCAGTTAGGTTTAGTGTTCTTGAACCTGCTTCATCTTAGATGTTGTTTAGACGATAGGTTTGTGGTTCTGCAATCGCTTGCCAGGAATACCTCTGAGTTGATCTGTTGCGCAGGCTCGAAGGCAAGGTCGCCCTGATCACCGGCGGCGCCAGCGGCATCGGCGAGTGCACGGCCAAGCTGTTCGCCCAACATGGGGCGCGAGTCGTGGTCGTGGACATCCAGGACGACAAGGGCCACTCTCTCTGTGCCGACCTTGGTCCCGCCGTCGCCTCCTACGTCCACTGCGACGTCACCATTGAGGCCGACGTCAAGCACGCCGTCGACACCGCCGTCTCCCTCCATGGGAAGCTCGACATCATGTTCAACAACGCGGGCGTCGTCGACGATTTGAGCAGTGGCTTCCTCAACTGCGAGAAGTCGGCCTTCGAGAAGGTGGTGGCCGTCAACGTGCTTGGCGCCTACCTGGGGACGAAGCACGCGGCGCGCGTCATGGCGCCGGCGCGCGCAGGCAGCATCGTGACGACGGCGAGCGCGGCGTCGGTGATGGGGGGGCTCGCGTCGCCAGCGTACACGTGCTCGAAGCACGCGGTGGTGGGGCTGATGCGGTGTGCCGCGGCGGAGTTGGGGCCGTTTCGGGTGCGCGCGAACTGCGTGTCACCGCACGCAGTGGCGACGCCGATGGCGAAGACGGCGTTGGGCTTCACCGACGATGAGGAGCTGGAAAGGCTGGTGGAGGCGACGGCCAACCTCAAGGGCACGATGCTGAAGGCGCAGGACCTGGCCGAGGCGGTGCTTTACTTGGGCAGCGATGAGTCAAGGTACGTCAGCGGGCACAACCTTCTGGTCGACGGAGGGTTCACCGTGACCAAGAGGTGGTAGCCATCCAGCGATGCAGACAGCTTCTGCAATTGCTTGCAATAAGTGATGAGGGAAATGGAACTGTTAACGCAGGAATCAACATTCTGCCAGTAGTCTTTGCTTGGTGTGAAACTTACGTTGGTTTTGGCATTCACCAATTGGCATCCTCCACGACCGTACCAGACTGCAAAACCAATAATAGTTCATTGAAGCCTTCCATAAACAAAGGTAGCTATGACTCAGAAGATTTATAATATCCCACACTAGCATTAAAAGACTGCATCAAATACAACAGCAGTCTTAAGCACAGCCATTTTGTCATGAATACCAAGCATTCAGCGTCTCCTATATATCACGCAAATCATGTGCCATTAAGTTATAAATAACTAAATGTTCATCTCTTATATATAACTAAATGTGCATCTCTATAATTATAAGATCGTACTAAATTATAAAATTTAAAATCATATCACCATCTTTATTTTTTTCCTCGTAACCAAAGCTATCGTGTCCCCTTTATATTTATCATATGCTTTCACAATATGATCATTTAAATCTCCTCTAATTTTAGGTTTTTTCATTATAAACATTCCTAGCATGATATGTTGAATCTCGGATTTTGATGATAAAATCAATTGATAAGTGTTTATGATTTAACCTGTGTTTTGAGTGACATAATACTTCAATCAGGATGAAACAATTAAAGCAGGAAGAATCATATTAGGTCGGGGGAAAACATGTTAGAAGATTGGACGTTGAGCCGGTGGATCGGTCGACGTATCGACAGAAGACTTCGAGCCATAGATTCGGGCATCGAACCAAGAAGAGCGGATATTGCGCTAAGGATATCAGAGTTACGGAGTTAACTGGCCGATTGGGCAATAGTCCGCAAGAGAGAACGATGCACTGAAGAATCGGACGAAGCGTCAAAAGACCAATGAAATGTCGGACAACATGATTAATGCTTAGTATTAATTGTCTAAATCGAAGTGTATTTTTACATATGCAGGATTAACTACGATAGCATGACATAAAGCAAACTGAAGTCTCGGGGTCAAGGACATGATTTCGTTGGGAGTTTGAGAGTTCATCGGAAGTCCAGACTTTTGTTGGAAGTTCTGCAGGAACCAACCGAGAAGTCCAGGTGCTTGCCAAAGGAGCTCGTCAGAACTCGCAAAGAAGATCGTCGTGAAGTCCAAGAGCTTGTTGGGAGTCCGTTGGAATATTGCTCGAGAGTTCGTCGAAAGTTCGCCGAAAGATCACCGGAAGCTCGTCGGAAGAAACCAAGATATAAGGACTTGTTTAGCTTAGTAAATGTCTTAGATTTCGTAGTTAGCACCTAATTATATTTCTTAATAATCTCATAACCCTTGGGTGTCCAATGATAACACACTAAAAAAATGATATTTTTAAACTGTATAAAGTCCTTGACCTTCGTACTGCCACAAAATCCTTACCTAAGACCATTGAACCCACCATATTTACTCAAGCCCAAAAGTCTTCACATGACTCTATATGAACCTTTGTACTCTTGTACCGTTTCATCACATACAAAATATCGAGTGTAAGTGGATTTTTTGAATTAAGCGGAACCCAAATGGATCAATTGCCAGATATAAAGTACGACTAGTAGCCAAAGGGTTTCATCAACGACCTGGTATTGGCTTCCTAGAAACATTTAGTCCGGTTGTTAAACTCATAACAATCCAACTTATCTTGAGTTTGGCTATCATAAAAGGTTGACACTTATGACAATTGGATATTAACAATACCTTTTTATAGAGGACTCTAAATGAAGACATCTTTATACAACAATCTCTTAGCTTCATCTATCCTTAATATCCGAGGCATGTTTGTAAATTATAAAAAGCTATTTATAGACTTTGTCAAGCTTCAAGAGCTTGGTACACCAAACTTGCTCGTTTTTTACATTAATTGGATTCATCAACTCCAAATCTAATGCCTTACTATTTCTAGGGTAACAAAATGGAGGTACAATATATCTTTTGATGTATGTGGATGACATTATTACTATGGGCAATAATCCTATGGAGATCAAGGTTTTTTCCTCAAGCAATTAGCAGATTGATTCTCTCTCAAAGATTTAGGAACTTTAAGTTACTTCATGGCAGTGGAAGCAACATTTATATCTTCAGGACTCTTCCAATCGCAAAAAAATATATTTAAGATCTATTATTAAATATGAATATATAAGAGGCTAAATAGGTTACAACTCTCCTCTCTACTAGTGAATCACTCAAATTATGTGATGGAAGCCCTCGGATCCTACTCAATACCGACAAATACTTGATTCTTTATAGTACTTAGCTCTCATCCATCCAAACATCACATTTGTGCTAGTCATAGGTGCCCAGCAAGCCAATCACGTGAGTGATGGCACGTGTGATTTGATACAGAATCTTTTTCCTTATTATATTTAGGCGTATATCACTTTATAACTATTGCATATGTGCATATATATATTGTGATGTCCATGGATTTGTGCAATGGGAATCGGATCGTGATGAGATCACGATAATGAGATCGATTCACCTTTAAACACATATCCTAAATAATCCCGGTCATAGGTTACTCGAGAGGGACATCGTGATAACTGGATAGACTGGTGTGCTGTATACCCATCCATATGATGGATGCAGTTGGTCTCATAGCTGCTCGTGTAGGGACACTAGAGATACAGTACAGGTGCTCATTGGAGAATGAGTTCACTGATTGATCCGCTTACGGAATGCTGGATGGTTGATGATACCTTATTGTCAGACAACGATTCTGTAGTCCTAGTGGTGTATCTGGTCCTTAGACTTGAGACACCAAGGATGTCATGTATGAGTGCTCCACTCTTTGATACCAGACTTATAGGTTTGGCTGTCCCAGATCTAGTACAACTAGTCATTGGGAGTGGTAGTCGACCTTACGAGGGCTATAGAGTGTCGATAAAGGATCATCCACTCTCGGCGTCATGAGAGGAATATCCCATGTGTTCTTGCTCAGACAAATCCCTGGCCAGGGTCATTCGGGTTGAGAAAGAAAGAGTTCTCCGGGAGAATTCGATTAGAGCGAGACTCGAGTAGAAACCATATGGGTCTGACAACACCATGCTCGATATACGGTCTTTGGGATCTTAGATGGATAAGGGATTATAGGTACACGGTAACTGAGGACAGACAGGTCCAATGGATTGGATTCCCCTGTATCGTCTGGGGACTACGGCATAGTGGCCTAGTACTTCCGTAGTCGATGAGTCAAGTGAATTATTACAGAGATAATAATTCACTGAGTTAGAAGGAGTTCTGACAGGTATGACTCACGGCCAGCTCGATATTGGGCCTAGAGGGTCACACACATATGGTAGGCATTGCGATGAGTAGAGGTTCAGATATGAGATATCCGACGGAGCCCTTTTCTTATTGGATGCATATCTAATACCCACTAGGGGAGGACCCATTAGAGTTTGACAAGGGATCTCTATAAATAAGAGGGATTCAGAGCCTCATAGGCTAGAGTCTTTGCTTGCCTTTCCTATTCTCCTCTTCCTCTCCACCTCAGAGCAGGCCTGCTTCCTATTCTCCTCTTCCTCTCCACCTCAGAGCAGGCCTGCAGTAGTTGGCCGGCGGTCTGTTTGTGGATCACCGCTAGAGAGGAGGACGCTTGACCTCCTTCACCCTCTCCTAAGGATCTGCAAAGAAACAGGGATATACGATCTCCCTAGGTAACACAACCTACTCTATACGCAGTTTTAAGTTTCGCGGATTTTGCGCACCAATCTTCGCACGACGAACATCTCTTTGGGAATTGGGGATTTTGTTTTCTTGTTCTTCCGCTGCGCATGTGATGTCGCCCCCAATGATTTCCCAACAGTGGTATCAGAGCCAGGTTGTTCGTGTGAATGATTGGTTTTGAACTGCGTGTGTTGTGTTTAGGAAGAATTTTGACGTCAAAATCGTTCACGCAAAAGCGAGGAATGGCAGCAATAATTGCTGCCCTCGATCTGCATGCTTGCAGCCACCTGCAGCGGCAGCCACAGCCGTAGCCAGGCAGCACAGCGCCGGCGCATGCGGAAGCGCTGTGCCTGCAGCAACCGGCCGGTGGTTTGCTTGCAGCAGGCTTGCGGCCGGCGGGGCTGGCAGCCCACGGGTAGAGGCGCCTGCGGCCGCTGAGCCCGCGGGCAGAGGCGCCGCGGGGCAGCAGCGCGGGCTGAGGCACCGCAGGGCAGCGGCGCCTGTGGCCGTTGCTCCCACGGGCAAAAACCCCGCAGGGGCGGCCGCCAGCGAGGCAGCACCGCCTGCGGGCGCTGCCTCGCGGGCAGAACCGCCCGCGGAGGCGGCGGCGCCCGCAGGGGTGCCAACCTGCAGGGGCAGCACTGCCCGCGGAGGCGGCGACGCCCGCCTGCAGCAGCAGCGCCGCCCGCGGGGGCGCCCGCCTGCAGCAGCAGCGCCGCCCGCGGGGGCGCCCGCCTGCAGCAGCAGCACCGCCCGCGGGGGCACCCGCCTGCAGCGGCATCGCCGCCAGCGGGCGTGCCGCCCGCAGGCGAGGGCAGCGCCCCGCCCCTCGCCGCACAGGCCGCCGCCAGTAGGGAGGCGGCGGCAGCAGCAGCAAGGGTAGTAGGGCATTAGGGTTTTCTGGACAAAAGATAGTTTTGCCCCTCGGAATTTTAAAAATTTTCAGTTTCTGTCTTTTGTCCAAATTACGAAAACACCCCTATAAATTCAGAAATTCCTAACATGTCCCTGATTTCATAAAATATTAATTAATTAAAAGGTTTAGTTGATAATTATTTTTTATTATTATCTAGTAGTCCTACATGATGATGATTATTTATACATGTGATGTATGGTGTGTGGACGGATGATCATGGACCGTGTGATGTGTGTACTTGTGATTATTATTATTGAGGTCTGCGAGCCTCCATTATATTTCTAGTTTAGTGTCGGGCCTGTGTGCCTATGATTAAGTTGTAATCACATGAGGAGGCGCAGCGGGAGCGTGGATGCAATAGCGGGACCCACGAGACGGACGATCGTGATGCATGAAGATGCATCAAGATGTCGACGGAACCGACGAGGACGAGATGGACGATCACAAGGCATGAAGATGCACCGTTGCACACATAAATCTTGATGTAAGCGATTAGGCCTATTGGCTCGGGCCTAATCATATTAGGTTGTGGTCCATGATCATCTAGTGTGATCGCTTATACACATACTAGATATGTATATATATTTGCATGCGATGTAGATATATATTAAATATGTATATGTGTGACATATCATATTAGGAGACCAAATCATAGAAACATCTCTCGATAATATTAAGTCGGTAAATGTGAGGCAATTAGATTGACCCACGTGGCCTTCCATCGTTATAAGTAGGAACCGATTCCTGGTGTAGATTGAGTTTGTCGAGTCCCTCGAGACTCACCTATATCACGATTCACTATCTTGCTTACGATATAGAGATGTCACCGGTGACCTGAGGGCATGGTATACTTGGTCGAGTCCCTCGAGGGTATATTATCAAATCAGACTCATCTTGTAACGAAGGTGTTGACTTAACCGAGCATCATGGTTAGTCGAGTCCCTTGAGGCCATGGTGATTCGGAGGTCGAACAGGACGGGAATCACAAGGAGTTGTGATCGGCAAGAGTTGCCTACCTTTTAGGCTTAGTGTGATTGGTCGAGTCCCTCGAGGTTACACTAAGACACTGATTGGATCCTGATCCCCACTAGAAGTCTACCGGAGACTTCCGTTTCACGTGCTGAGGGTGTCGCGTGACTCGTTAGTAAAATAGTGGGAGCATATTAAGATAGAAGTTCATATCTTGATAGTTTATTTCTTGTAAAATCTGCATATTATTCATTTCTGCTACATCTTTATTTTCAGAAAATGTCGCTTTCAAATCCCTTACGTGGCATACTTGATGTCAACCGCCTCACTGGTCCAAATTATACGGATTGGCTCCGTAACTTGAGAATTGTTCTCACAGCAGAGAAAATCGTGTACGTCCTTGATACAGTGATGCCTACGCCCGAAGAAGGGGCAAACGAGGATGAGATCGCTCGCTACGTGAAGTACATTGATGACTCCACTCTTGCTCAGTGCTATATGTTGGGCTCTATGACTCCTGAGTTATAGAGACAATATGAAAAGATGGATGCCAGATCCATTCGCCTACATGTCCGTAAATTGTTTGAGGAACAGGGAAGGACTCAGCGACATGAGATATCCAAGAGCCTCTTCCGCACTAGGATGACTGAGGGGACACCGGTTCAGAACCATGTCCTAAAGATGATTGAGTGGATAGAGAAACTCATAGGTCTAGGAATGGTCCTAGAGGATAACTTGTGTGTGGACATTGTGCTTTAGTCCCTACCAGATTCCTTTTCACAGTTTTTAATGAATTTTAATATGAACAAGCTTGAGGTGACTCTCCTAGAGCTCCTCAATATTGAGGGAGGCAGAGAGTACTATTAAGAAAGAGAAGCCAGTTCTCTACACTGGTGAGACCAAAAAGAAAAAGAAAGCAGAAAGGTCCCTTAAGAAGGGAAAGGGCAAAGGCAAACAAGGTAAAGCAAAGGTTGCTAAGAAAGACCCAGCAAAGGACAAAGGCCAGTGCTTCCACTGTGGTAAAGATGGGCACTGGAAGAGAAACTACAAAGAGTACCTTGCAGAAAGGGCGAAATAGAAGCTTGGAGAAACTTCAGGTACATTCATGATCAATCTCCAATTGTCAGATTTTTATGATAGTGCATTGGTATTAGATATCAATATTGCTTATCACATCTACGATTTATTGTAAATTCTAGCAAAGCCGAGGGGAGATTGACGAGAGGAATATTGCATAATGGTTTGTTTATGCAAGACACTACTCCACATATCATGAATGTAAGTGTCTAAGAGGAAACGAGATGAGATGAACAGTGCATACCTGTGGCATTGTAGGCTAGGTCATATCCATGAAAGAAGGATTCAAAAGTTGCTAAATGATGGATATCTAGATCCATTCGACTATGTGTCATATGCAACTTGTGAGCCTTGCCTTCGTGGAAAACTGACCAACTCTCCTTTTAGTGGAACTGGAGAGAGAGCCACTAAGCTATTGGAACTCATACATAGTGATGTATGTGGACCCATATCAACTCATGTCATTGGAGGTTACTCCTACTTCATTACCTTTACTGATGATTTCTCAAGGTATGAATATATGTACTTAATGAAGTACAAGTCCGAGGCATTTGAGAAATTCAGAGAGTATAAGAATGAGGTGGAGAACCAAACTGGAAAGAGTATCAAAACTCTTCGATCAGATCGAGTACTTAAGTACAGAGTTTACTCAGTTCCTCAAGGACCATGGGATATTATCCCAATGGACACCTCCTTATACACCTCAGCTCAATGGTGTTTCTGAAAGGAGAAATCGTACGTTATTAGATATGGTACGGTCCATGATGAGTTTCGCTGACCTACCCATCTCATTCTGGGGATATGCCCTAGAAACCGCAGCTTACCTTCTGAATAGAGTTCCAACTAAGTCGGTAGTGTCTACATCATATGAGATATGGAAAGGGAAGAAGCCTGATCTTAAGGTTGTTAATATTTGGGGCTGCCCTATCCATGTTAAAAGACACAACCCCGATAAGTTAGAATCAAGGACAGAGCGATGTAAATTTGTGGGATACCCCAAGGAAACTTGTGGGTATTATTTCTATCATCTTGAGGACCAAAAGGTCTTTGTAGCTAAGAGAGCAGTGTTCCTTGAGAAGGAACACATTCTTGGTGGAGACAGTGGGAGAATGATAGAATTGAGCGAGGTTGGAGAACCAAGCTCAAGCACCACTCTACAGCCCGAGTCTGTTCAGGTACCTGATACACAAGTTTCAACTTTACGCAGGTCTGATAGAGTATCCCATCCTCCTAAGAGATATGTGGGACATATTAGAGGAGAGAATGTTGAGGATATTGATCCTCAAACCTATGAGGAGGCTATTATGAGTATAGACTCCGGGAAGTGGCAAGAAGCCATGAATTCTGAGAAGGATTCTATGTACTCCATTAAGATTTGGAACCTAGTTGATGCGCCCGAAGGTATTGTACCCATCGGTTGCAAGTGGATCTTTAAGAAAAAGATCGGAGTAGATAGAAAGGTAGAGACCTATAAAGCAAGGCTAGTGGCTAAGGGGTATCGTCAAAGGCAAGGTATTGACTACGACGAAACCTTCTCACCCATGCTAAAATCCATCAGAATTCTATTAGCTATTGTAGCACACTATGATTATGAGATCTGGCAGATGGATGTGAAAACCGCATTCCTCAATAGGAACCTCGAGGAGGAGGTGTATATGATGCAACCTGAGGGATTCGTGTCCAAGAACTGCCTAGATAAGGTGTGTAGGTTGCTTAGATCCATTTATGGACTAAAGCAAGCTTCCCGAAGTTGGAACATAAGATTTGATGAGGCAATCAGATCTTATGACTTCGTTAAGAATGAAGATGAGCCTTGTTTGTACAGGAAGGTAAGTGGGAGCGCTATCACCTTTTTGGTGTTATATGTGGATGACATCCTCATCATTGGGAACGACGTAGGAATGCTATCCACAGTAAAGGCTTGGTTATCTAGACACTTCTCCATGAAGGACTTACGGGAAGCATCCTATATCTTGGGGATTAGAATCTATAGAGATAGATCCAAGAGGATGCTTGGCTTGTCCCAGTCCAGGTACATAGAAACCATTGTCAAAAGGTTTGGCATGGAAAATTCCAAGAGAGGTCTCATACTGATGAGACATGGGATATCGCTTTCTACGAGTATGTCCCCAAAGACTCCAGAAGAAAGGGCGAACATGAATATGATACCTTATGCCTCAGCAATAGGGTCTATCATGTATGCCATGCTATGTACTAGGCCTGATATAGCGCATGCTCTGAATGTCACGAGCAGGTATCAAGCGGATCCAGGCTTGGAGCACTGGAAAGCAGTAAAGTGTATCTTTAAGTACTTGAGAATGACAAAGGATCTTTTACTAGTATATGGAGGTAGTAGCCTTAAGGTTGAAGGCTACACAGACTCAAGTTTTCAGTCTGATGTCGATGATAGCAAGTCGAATTCAGGGTATGTGTACACCTTGAATGTAGGAGCAGTTTGCTAGAAGAGTTCCAAGCAAGATACTACTGCTGACTCGACCATAGCGGTGGAGTACATTGCTGCATCAGATGCAGCAAAGGAGGGAGTCTGAGTGAAGAAGTTCATCACAGATTTGGGAGTCGTGCCGGGTAGCGAGGAGCCGATCTCCTTATATTGCGACAACAACGGGGCGATTACTCAAATAAGGGAACCCGGGTCTCATCAGAAGTATTCTGAGGAGGTTCCAGCTTATCAGAGAGATCGTAACCCAAGGAGATGTAGCAATAGAAAGAGTTCCGTCTGAAGATAACATTGCAGATCCACTGACAAAGCCGTTTCTCATTTTATCTTTGAGTGTCACAGGGGTCTGATGAGGATCAGACATATAGGTGATTGGCTTTAGGTCAAGTGGGAGATTGCTAGTCATAGGTGCCCAGCAAGCCAATCACGTGAGTGATGGTACGTGTGACTTGATACAGAATCTTTTTGCTTATTATATTTTGGCGTATATCACTATATAACTATTGCATATATGCATATATATATTGTGATGTCCTTGGATTTGTGCAATAGGAATCAGATCGTGATGAGATCACGATAATGAGATCGATTCACCTTTAAACACATCCTAAATAATCCTAGTCATAGGTTAATCGAGAGGGACATCGTGATAACCGGATAGATTGGTGTGCTGTATACCCGTCCATATGATGGATGCAGCTGGTCTCATAGCTGCTCGTGTAGGGACACTAGGGATACAGTACATGTGCTCATTGGAGAATGAGTTCACTGATTGATCCGCTTACGGAATGCTGGATGGTTGATGATGCCTTATTGTCAGATAGCAATTCCGTAGTCCTAGTAGTGTATCTGGTCCTTAGAATTGAGACACCAAGGATGTCCTGTATGAGTGCTCCACTCTTTGATACCAGACTTATAGGTTTGGTTGTCCCAGATCTAGTACAGTCGGTCATTGGGAGTGGTAGTCGACCTTACGAGGGCTATTGAGTGTCGATAGAGGATCATCCACTCTCGGCATCATGAGAGGAATATCCCATGTGTTCTTGCTCAAACAAATCCCTGACCAGGGTCATTCGAGTTGAGAGAGAAAGAGTTCTCCGGAAGAATCCGATTAGAGCGAGACTCGAGTAGAAACCGTATGGGTCTGACAACACAATGCTCGATATACGGTATCTGGGATATTAGATGGATGAGGGATTATAGGTACCGGTAATTGAGGATAGACAGGTCCAATGGATTGGATTCCCCTGTATCGTCTGGGGACTACGGCGTAGTGGCCTAGTACTTCCGTAGTCGATGAGTCAAGTAAATTATTACAAAGATAATAATTCATTGAGTTAAAAGGAGTTCTGACAGGTATGACTCACGGCCAGCTCGATATTGGGCATAGAGGGTCACACACATATGGTAGGCATTGCGATGAGTAGAGGTTCAGATATGAGATATCTGACGGAGCCCTTTTCTTATTGGATGCAGATCCAATACCCACTAGGGGAGGACCCATAAGGGTTTGACAGGGGATCTCTATAAATAGGAGGGATTCAGAGCCTCATAGGCTAGAGCCTTTGCTTGCCTTTCCTATTCTCCTCTCCACCTCAGAGTAGGCCTGGAGTTTTGAGAAGCGTCGTCGCAACCCTGCTGTGTGGATCACCGCTAGAGAGGAGGACGCTTGACCTCCTTCACCCTCTCCTAAGGATCTGCAATGAAACAGGGATATACGATCTCCCTAGGTAACACAACCTACTCTATACGCAGTTTTAAGTTTCGCTGATTTTGTGCACCAATCTTCGCACGATGACGAACATCTCTTTGGGAATCGGGGATTTTGTTTTCTTGTTCTTCTGCTGCGCATGTGATGTTGCCCCCAATGATTTCCCAACAATTTGTAATCAATAAATTAACATAATTTATGCATCGACCATCTATTATATATTGGTCTGTAGTCAAACGAATTTTGCAATATCTTAAAAGGACCCGTAATCAAGGCTTCTTTCTCTGCAACCACTCTCCACTTCATCACTGTGCCTTTGTCGATGGTGATTGGGTAGAGAACTTTAATGATATAACATTCATGTTGGGGTATATTATTTTCAAAATAGTCACACGGTCTACAATTGAAGTTGAATACCGAGCTATCACCACCACTATTATAGAACTCAATAGGATCACCAATCTGCTAAAAAACTTGACATCAACTCTATCCCTACTAATACAATATATTATGATAATATTAGAGTCATTTACCTATGTGTCATTCCAATATTCCACACACATATAAAATATTTTAAATTATCCAATATTCAAATATTCCAATATTCTACTTACACTTTGTGTGAGATCAAATTTTCAAATATCAATTATATGTTTTTCACAAACATACAACTTATCATCAGGATCTTCTTGATCACGCTTCATCTTTAGATGTTGTTTAAGCAATAGGTTGTAGGATTGCGAAGAATACCCTTGTGTGGTTTTGTTGGTCAAGCTCGAAGGCAAGGTCGCCCTGATCGCTGGCGACGCGAGCGGCATCATCGAGTGCACGGCCAAGCTGTTCGCCCAACATGGGGGGGCGCGAGTCGTGATCACGGACATCAAGGATGACGAGGGCCAGTCTCGCTGCGCCACCCTTGACCCCGCCTCCTACAGCCACTGCGAGTGATCAATGAGTCCAGCACGCCATCGACCCCACCATCTTGAAAATTGGTCCCCTCGATCAATTATGGACTCTTCGATGGGAGACCTCCCAAGTGATGTTTGGTTTATAACTATTGGGAAGGAAGATTTTGGATTTGATCTCGTTGCCTTTGAGCACATTAAAAAAAAAAAGAATGATAATAATAATGATAACACGGGCATGAGAAGAAATTGGATAATGGCCGACTTTTGATGGCATGTGCTCCTCCTGATTGGATCATATATTCTCTGCCGACACTCGAGGAGTGCATCACACAATACAGCAACCTAGCAATATCCTAAGATGGGAAGCACCTCCATTCTCTCATCAATAGTAAGAAGGTCTCTGTTTTTGCCACTATCACAATCTTTTTTTCTTATTCTCTCTTTGTTTATGTATGTGATTTAGACTTTTGATCAGTTAGGTTTAGTGTTCTTGAACCTGCTTCATCTTAGATGTTGTTTAGACGATAGGTTTGTGGTTCTGCAATCGCTTGCCAGGAATACCTCTGAGTTGATCTGTTGCGCAGGCTCGAAGGCAAGGTCGCCCTGATCACCGGCGGCGCCAGCGGCATCGGCGAGTGCACGGCCAAGCTGTTCGCCCAACATGGGGCGCGAGTCGTGGTCGTGGACATCCAGGACGACAAGGGCCACTCTCTCTGTGCCGACCTTGGTCCCGCCGTCGCCTCCTACGTCCACTGCGACGTCACCATTGAGGCCGACGTCAAGCACGCCGTCGACACCGCCGTCTCCCTCCATGGGAAGCTCGACATCATGTTCAACAACGCGGGCGTCGTCGACGATTTGAGCAGTGGCTTCCTCAACTGCGAGAAGTCGGCCTTCGAGATGGTGGTGGCCGTCAACGTGCTTGGCGCCTACCTGGGGACGAAGCACGCGGCGCGCGTCATGGCGCCGGCGCGCGCAGGCAGCATCGTGACGACGGCGAGCGCGGCGTCGGTGATGGGGGGGCTCGCGTCGCCGGCGTACACGTGCTCGAAGCACGCGGTGGTGGGGCTGATGCGGTGTGCCGCGGCGGAGTTGGGGCCGTTTCGGGTGCGCGCGAACTGCGTGTCACCGCACGCAGTGGCGACGCCGATGGCGAAGACGGCGTTGGGCTTCACCGACGATGAGGAGCTGGAAAGGCTGGTGGAGGCGACGGCCAACCTCAAGGGCACGATGCTGAAGGCGCAGGACCTGGCCGAGGCGGTGCTTTACTTGGGCAGCGATGAGTCAAGGTACGTCAACGGGCACAACCTTCTGGTCGACGGAGGGTTCACCGTGACCAAGAGGTGGTAGCCATCCAGCGATGCAGACAGCTTCTGCAATTGCTTGCAATAAGTGATGAGGGAAATGGAACTGTTAACGCAGGAATCAACATTCTGCCAGTAGTCTTTGCTTGGTGTGAAACTTACGTTGGTTTTGGCATTCACCAATTGGCATCCTCCACGACCGTACCAGACATGCAAAACCAATAATAGTTCATTGAAGCCTTCCATAAACAAAGGTAGCATTAAAAGACTGCATCAAATACAACAGCAGTCTTAAGCACAGCTATTATGTCATGAATACCAAGCATTCAGCGTCTCCTATATATCACGCAAATCATGTGCCATTAAGTTATAAATAACTAAATGTTCATCTCTTATATATAACTAAATGTGCATCTCAATAATTATTAGATCGTACTAAATTATAAAATTTAAAATCATATTACCATCTTTATTTTTTTCCTCGTAACCAAAGCTATCATGTCCCCTTTATATTCATCATATGCTTTCACAATATGATCATTTAAATCTCCTCTAATTTTAGGTTTTTTCATTATAAACATTCCTGGCATGATATATTGAATCTCGGATTTTGGTGATAAAATCAATTGATAAGTGTTTATGATTTAACCTGTGTTTTGAGTGACACATAATACTTCGATCAGGATGAGACAATTAAAGCAGGAAGAATCATGTTAGGTTGGGGGAAAACATGTCGGAAGATTGGACGTTGAGCCGTTGGATCGGTCGACGTATCGACAGAAGACTTCGAGCCATGGATTCGGGCATCGAACCAAGAAGAGCGGATATTGCGCTAAGGATATCAGAGTTGCGGAGTCAACTGGCCGATTGGGCAATAGTCCGCAAGATAGAACGATGCACCGAAGAATCGGACGAAGCGTCAAAAGACCAATGAAATGTCGGACAACATGATTCATGCTTAGTATTAATTGTCTAAATCGAAGTGTATTTTTACATATGCAGGATTAACTACGATAGCATGACATAAAGCAAACTGAAGTCTCGGGGTCAAGGACATGATTTCGTTGGGAGTTCGAGAGTTCATCGGAAGTTCAGACTTTCGTCGGAAGTTCTGTAGGAACCAACCGAGAAGTCCACGTGCTTGCCAAAGGAGCTCGTCAGAACTCGCAAAGAAGATCGTCGTGAAGTCCAAGAGCTTATTGGGAGTATGTTGGAATATTGCCCGAGAGTTCGTCGAAAGTTCGCCGAAAGATCACCGGAAGCTCGCCGGAAGAAACCAAGATATAAGGACTTGTTTAGCTTAGTAAATGTCTTAGATTTCATAGTTAGCACATAATTAGATTTCTTAATAATCTCATAACCCTTGGGCGTCCAATGATAACACACTAAAAAAATGATATTTTTAAACTGTATAAAGTCCTTGACCTTCATACTGCCACAAAATCCTTACATAAGACCATTGAACCCACCATATTTACTCAAGCCTAAAAGTCTTCACATGACTCTATATGAACCTTTGTACCCTTGTACCGTTTCATCACATACAAAATATCGAGTGTAAGTGGATTTTTTGAATTAAGCGGAACCCAAATGGATCCATTGCCAGATATAAAGTACGACTAGTAGCCAAAGGGTTTCATCAACGACCTGGTATTGACTTCCTAGAGACATTTAGTCCGGTTGTTAAACCCATAACAATCCAACTTATCGTGAGTTTGGCTATCATAAAAGGTTGACACTTATGACAATTGGATATTAACAATACCTTTTTATAGAGGACTCTAACTGAAGATATCTTTATACAACAATCTCTTATCCTTAATATCCAAGGCATGTTTGTATATTATAAAAAGCTATTTATAGACTTTGTCAAGCTTCAAGAGCTTGGTACACCAAACTTGCTCGTTTTTTACATTAATTGGGTTCATCAACTCCAAATCTAATGCCTTACTATTTCTAGGGTAACAAAATGGAGGTACAATATATCTTTTGATTTATGTGGATGACATTATTACTTTGGGCAATAATCCTATGGAGATCAAGGTTTTTTCCTCAAGCAATTGGCAGATTGATTCTCTCTCAAAGATTTAGGAACTTTAAGTTACTTAATGCCAGTGGAAGCAACATTTATATCTTCAGGACTCTTCCAATCGCAAAAAAAAATATTTATGATCTATTATTAAATATGAATATATAAGAGGCTAAATAGGTTACAACTCTCCTCTCTACTAGTGAATCACTCAAATTATGTGATGGAAGCCCTCGGATCCTACTCAATACCGACAAATACTTGATTCTTTATAGTACTAAGCTCTCATCCATCGAGACATCACATTTGTAGTCAATAAATTATCATAATTTATGCATCGACCATCTATTATATATTGGTCTGTAGTCAAACGAATTTTGTAATATCTTAAAGGGACCCTCAATCAATGCTTCTTTCTCTACAACCACTTTCCACTTCATCACTGTGCCTTTATCGATGTTGATTGGGTAGAGAACTTTAATGATATAACATTCATATTGGGGTATATTATTTTCCTTTGAGCTAATCCAATCAATTGGAGTTTTGAGAAGCATAAGATAGTCACACGGTCTAAATTGAAGTTGAATACCGAGCTATCGCCACCACTATTATAGAACTCAATAGGATCACGAATCTGCTAAAAAACTTGACATCAACTCTGTCCCTACTGATACAATATATTATGATAATATTAGAGAAATTTACCTATGTGTCATTCCAATATTCCACTCACATATAAAATATTTTAAATTATCCAATATTCCAATATTCTACTTACACTTTGTGTGAGATCAAATTGTCAAATATCAATTATATGTTTTTCACAAACATACAACTTATCATCAGGATCTTCTTGATCACGCTTCATCTTTAGATGTTGTTTAAGCAATAGGTTGTAGGATTGCGAAGAATACCCCCGTGTGGTTTTATTGGTCAAGCTCGAAGGCAAGGTCGCCCTGATCGCTGGCGACGCGAGCGGCATCATCGAGTGCACGACCAAGCTGTTCGCCCAACATGGGGGGGCGCGAGTCGTGATCACGGACATCAAGGATGACGAGGGCCACTCCCGCTACGCCACCCTTGACCCCGCCTCCTACAACCACTGCGAGTGACCAATGAGTCCAGCACGCCATCGACCCCACCATCTTGAAAATTGGTCCCCTCGATCAATTATGGACTCTTCAATGGGAGACCTTCCAAGTGATGTTTGGTTTATAACTATAGGGAAGGAAGATTTTGGATTTGATCTCGTTGCCTTTGAGTGATGGGGATATAAAGAGGAATAACCTTTGTATATGAACAAATACTAGAAGACCATAATACGCAGCGGAATAAAATGGAAACATAATCAAACAGAACACCAAAATATACGTGGAAAACCCCTTAAATGTGAAGGGTAAAAACCATGGGGCAAACTAGAGATAATCCATTATGAGAATAATGAATATACAAAACCAGTTATTCTCTTGCCCAAAACCCTAGCAACAACCACAAGAGAATAACTGGGATACAAGGATCACGTCACTACCCACAATATCTAAAACCTCCCAAGTAATCACAGCAAGTGTCTACTGTAGATTTGATCTAACCTGAGATGAGAACACTGCTAGATGATTGAGAACAGTCTCTCTGCGTTGTCCTTGTCTTCTTCCCTTTCTTTCTCTTCCCTTTCTGCCTTGTTCTCCTTCTTCTCTTTGGAATCCCTTGGCACTCAAGATCTGCCTCGTTGCTGCCTTTTTATAGCCTTTTTCTGCTTCTAAAACGCAGCCACCACACCCCCCTAATCTTAATTAGGGTTAGGTTAAGAGGGGGTGTGGGCTGTCGGCTGCCCTAGCCCACATGGGCTGAATATGGGCTATCAGCCCAACAACCTCCCCCTTCAGCCCATAAGGGAGGCTGTCCCATGACTCCTCAATGTGAAGCCATGCCGACCAACTGTCGGCATATCTCCTGTCTTTCTTTCGGTAAGGTCTTCGTCAACATGTCTGCTCCATTGTCATCTGTATGAATTTTCTGAAGCTGCAACTGCTTCTCTTCAAATACATTTCGAATCCAGTGGTATCTGACATCTATATGCTTTGACTTGGAATGAAACATTGGGTTCTTACATAAATGGATGACACTCTGGCTGTCACAATGCACCACATAATTTTCCTGTTTCAGCCCCGTAAGAATTCTTTCATCTATAACATTTCTTTGCATACCTTTGTAGCAGCAATATATTCTGCTTCTGTGGTAGAGAGAGCAATACACCTTTGCAACCTGGATTGCCATGACACAGCTCTCCCTGCAAAAGTAAGTACATAACCTGAAGTAGACTTTCTCGTATCTATATCTCTTGCCATATCTGCATCTGTGTAACTTGTCAACACATGTGGTCCACCTCCAAAGCTTAAACAAACCTTAGAGCTCCCTCTGAGATATCTAAAAATCCACTTCACTGCTGCCCAGTGCTCTTTGCCTGGATTTGCAAGAAATCTGCTAGTAACACCAACTGCATATGCAATGTCTGGCCTCGTACATACCATTGCATACATTAAACTTCCAACTACTGAAGCATAAGGAACCTTTTGCATTTTCTCCTTCTCCTCATCACTTGACGGACTCTGTTCTGAGCACAACTTGAAGTGACCTGCAAGAGGAGAACCAACTGGTTTTGCATTGCTCATACTGAATCTTTCCAATACCTTCTCAATGTATTTCTCCTGTGACAGCCAAATCTTCCTTTTTTTCCTGTCATGGGAAATCTGCATGCCTAGTATTTGCTTTGCTGGCCCCATGTCCTTTATTGCAAAAGACTCACTCAGTTCCTTCTTCAACCTGTCAATTTTAGACATATCTTTCCCAAGAATAAGCATGTCATCAACATAAAGTAAGAGAATAATAAAATCCTCACCAAACCATTTGATGTACATACAATGATCTGAAGCCGTTCTTTTGTATCCATTTTCTGTCATAAATGAATCAAACTTTCTGTACCACTGTCTTGGAGCTTGCTTTAACCCATACAAGCTCTTCTTCAACTTGTAGACAAAATTATCTTTACCTTTGACTTTGAAGCCTTCTGGTTGCTCCATATAAATTTCCTCCTCCAAATCACCATGAAGGAAAGCTGTCTTCACATCTAACTGCTCAACCTCCAAGTCCTAGCTAGCAGCAATACCAAGAGCAACACGAATAGAAGACATTTTAACAACAGGAGAAAATATCTCTTCAAAGTCAATACCTTTCTTTTGACCAAAGCCTTTCACAACCAATCTAGCTTTGTACTTTGGTTGAGAACAATATTCTTGAGTCTTCAACCTAAAAACCCACTTGTTCTTCAAGGCCTTCATTCTATTTAGTAGCAGCACCAAATCATAAGTGTGGTTCTTCTGAAGAGCATCCATCTCTTCTTGCATAGCAACTAACCACTTCTCTTTCTGCTCACTCTCAACTGCTTCCTGGTAACTCTCTGGTTCACCTGCATCAGTAAGCATCACATACTCATCTGTAGAGTATATTCTGGAAGGTTGACGTTGTCTAGAAGATCTTCTCAACTGAGGTTCTGTGGGAACTTGCTCTCCTACTTCTTCTTGCTCAACATGTCCTGCAGGTAAATCAACATCAAGCTCTACACTATTTTCCTGCACATCTCCCCCATCACCCTGATATACTGGAGGAATAACTAGGTCACAATATGCTAATCCTTCTGCAGAAGTCTTGGTTGGTGCCTTCTTCTTCAAATCCTCAAAGGTTTGATCCTCAAAGAAGACCACATCTCTGCTCCTGAACACCTTCTGCTTTTCTGGATCCCAAAGCCTGTAACCAAACTGATCATGTGAGTAACCAAGAAAAATACATTCTTTAGACTTACCATCCAGCTTGGACCTCTCATTGTTTGGAATATGTGCAAATGCGCGACAACCAAATACTCTCAAATGCCAGTAGGAAACATCTTTCTCTGACCATACATGCTCTACAACATCACCATCTAGGGCTGTACATGGTGATAAGTTGATCACATCAACTGCAGTCCTCAAAGCCTCATCCCAAAACCTTTTGGGTAGCTTGGCCTGTGAAAGCATACATCTGATCTTTTCCATGATGGTGCGGTTCATCCTCTCTGCAATTGCATTATGCTGAGGTGTACTAGGAACTGTCATCTCATGTTGGATTCCATGTGACCTGCAATAGTCATTAAACAATCCCGTATACTCACCACCATTATCTGATCTTATGCATTTCAATTTCCTTTCTGTCTCCCTTTCAACCCTAGCATGAAACTCTTTGAAGACATTAATAACCTAGTCTTTGGTCTTCAAAGCATAGGCCCAAACTTTCCTGGAAAAATCATCTATAAAAGTGACAAAATAAAGTGCACCACTTATACCAAGAACATCAACAAATCCACCAGGAGTTTTTGTCCTCAAAGGACCACATACATCTGTATAAACACGGTCTAAGACATGCATTTTTCTAGATAAAGCAGCACTAGCAAATGAAACTCTATGTTGTTTACCAGCCAAACAATCAATACAAGGGTTCAGATGTATACCTCTGAGATCTGGTAATACCTCTCTTTTGGAAAGAGCTTGCAGCCCCTTCTCGCTCATGTGTCCCAATCGCCTATGCCATAACTCTATACTGAAGTCTTTCTCTGTAGCATTTAACTGCTCACCATAAGCTTTAGCCTGCAACCTGTACAAAGTATGACATTTCTTTCCACTAGCTATAACAAAAGAACCCTTACTGAGCTTCCATTGGCCTCTGTGAAATCTGCTTTCATACTCTTCATCATCTAGTCTTCCAACTGAAATTAAATTCAGCCTCAAGTCAACCACATGCCTCACATCCTTAAGTACCAACTTGCAGCCAAGGTTGGTCTTTAAATGGATATCACCCATACCAATGATGTATGCTGTGCCATAGTTGCCCATCTTGACAACACCAAAGTTTCCAGACCTGTATGTAGCAAAAAACTCTCTCCGAGGTGTAGCATGATAAGAAGCACCTGTGTCAATCACCCACTCAAGATCCTGACACACACAAGAAAAAAATATCATCAAAAGGAGACAAAATTAAATAATCACCACCCTGCACTGTAGTTGTAGTATTATCCTTTGACTCTATAGACTCCACTTCTTTTCCCTTTTTCTTGTTCTTCTTAGGTTGCTTACATTGGTTCTTGTAATGTCCTTTCTCACCACAGTTATAGCAAACAATATCTTTTCTTGATCTTGACTTGCTCCTACCCATACGTGAACTGCTTCTAGACTTTGACCTTCCTCTGTTCTCTGAGATAAGTGCCTGTGAATCATCCTGAGATGTTGCCGAACTCTTTTTTCTCAACTACTCATTCAACAAACTGCTTGTTACTTGACTCATAGTGACAATACCATCTGGCGCAGAATTACTAAGGGAAACCACCAGTGTCTCCCAACTTTCTGGTAATGAACTGAGAAGTAACAATGCCTGCAACTCATCATCAAGAGACATTTTCATAGAGGATAACTGGTTAGTAATACTCTGCATTTTATTCAAATACTCAGCAATAGAAGCACCCTCTCTATATTTTAGGTTCACAAGTTTTCTGATCAAAAAAGCTTTGTTGCGAGCTATTTTTCTTTCATAGAGACTTTCCAATTTTTTCCAAAAAGAATATGCAGAAATTTCAGTAGAAACATGGTGAAAGACACTATCATCAAGCCATTGTCTAATAAACCCAATTATTTTTCGATCTAACCTCTTCCACTCATCATCTGTCATAGTTGTAGGTTTTGCACTATCCCCTTGCAAAGGTCCATACAAATCTTTGTAATACAAGAGATCTTCCATTCTTGGTTTCCATATCATCAAATTGTTTCTATTCAAACTAATCATGCGAGAAATATTACTGGCCTCTATGTTCAAATACAAAAATTAAATCACCAAAACCCCGCTCTTATACCAGTTGATGGGGATATAAAGAGGAATAACCTTTGTATATGAACAAATATTAGAAGACAATAATACGCAGCGGAATAAAATGGAAACACAATCAAACAGAACACAAAGATATACGTGGAAAACTCCTTCAATGTGAAGGGTAAAAACCACGGGGCAAACTAGAGATAATCCACTATAAGAATAATGAATATACAAATCTCAATCTCTTGCCCAAAACCCTAGCAACAACCACAAGAGAATAACTGGGATACAAGGATCACGTCACTGCCCACAATATCTAAAACCTCCCCAAGTAATCACAGCAAGAGTCTACTGTAGATTTGATCTAACCTGTGATGAGAACACTGCTAGATGATTGAGAACAGTCTCTCTGCGTTGTCCTTGTGTTCTTCCTTTTCTTTCTCTTCCTTTTCTGCCTTGTTCTCCTTCTTCTTTTTGGAATCCCGTGGCACTCAAGATTTGCCTCGTTGCTGCCTTTTTATAGCCTTTTTCTGCTTCTAAAACGCAGCCACCACACCCCCTAATCTTAATTAGGATTAGGTTAAGGGTGTGGGCTGTGGGCTGCCCTAGCCCACGTGGGCTGAATATGGGCTATCAGCCCAACATTGAGCACATTAAAAAAAAAAGAATAATAATAATAATGATAACACGGGCATGAGAAGAAATTGGATAATGGCCGACTTTTGATGGCATGTGCTCCTCCTGATTGGATCATATATTCTCTGCAGACACTCGATGAGTGCATCACACGATACAGCAACCTAGCAATATACTAAGATGGGAAGCACCTCCATTCTCTCATCAATAGTAAGAAGGTCTCTGTTTTTGCCACTATCACAATCTTTTTTTCTTATTCTCTCTTTGTTTATGTATGTTATTTAGACTTTTGATCAGTTAGGTTTAGTGTTCTTGAACCTGCTTCATCTTAGATGTTGTTTAGACGATAGGTTTGTGGTTCTGCAATCGCTTGCCAGGAATACCTCTGAGTTGATCTTTTGCGAAGGCTCGAAGGCAAGGTCGCCCTGATCACCGGCGGCGCCAGCGGCATCGGCGAGTGCACGGCCAAGCTGTTCGCCCAACATGGGGCGCGAGTCGTGGTCGTGGACATCCAGGACGACAAGGGCCACTCTCTCTGTGCCGACCTTGGTCCCGCCGTCGCCTCCTACGTCCACTGCGACGTCACCATTGAGGCCGACGTCAAGCACGCCGTCGACACCGCCGTCTCCCTCCAAGGGAAGCTCGACATCATGTTCAACAACGCGGGCGTCGTCGACGATTTGAGCAGTGGCTTCCTCAACTGCGAGAAGTCGGCCTTCGAGAAGGTGGTGGCCGTCAACGTGCTTGGCACCTACCTGGGGACGAAGCACGCGGCGCGCGTCATGGCGCCGGCGCGCGCAGGCAGCATCGTGACGACGGCGAGCGCGGCGTCGGTGATGGGGGGGCTCGCGTCGCCGGCGTACACGTGCTCGAAGCACGCGGTGGTGGGGCTGATGCGGTGTGCCGCGGCGGAGTTGGGGCCGTTTCGGGTGCGCGCGAACTGCGTGTCACCGCACGCAGTGGCGACGCCGATGGCGAAGACGGCGTTGGGCTTCACCGACGATGAGGAGCTGGAAAGGCTGGTGGAGGCGACGGCCAACCTCAAGGGCACGATGCTGAAGGCGCAGGACCTGGCCGAGGCGGTGCTTTACTTGGGCAGCGATGAGTCAAGGTACGTCAGCGGGCACAACCTTCTGGTCGACGGAGGGTTCACCGTGACCAAGAGGTGGTAGCCATCCAGCGATGCAGACAGCTTCTGCAATTGCTTGCAATAAGTGATGAGGGAAATGGAACTGTTAACGCAGGAATCAACATTCTGCCAGTAGTCTTTGCTTGGTGTGAAACTTACGTTGGTTTTGGCATTCACCAATTGGCATCCTCCACGACCGTACCAGACATGCAAAACCAATAATAGTTCATTGAAGCCTTCCATAAACAAAGGTAGCTATGACTCAGAAGATTTATAATATCCCACACTAGCATTAAAAGACTGCATCAAATACAACAGCAGTCTTAAGCACAGCCATTTTGTCATGAATACCAAGCATTCAGCGTCTCCTATATATCACGCAAATCATGTGCCATTAAGTTATAAATAACTAAATGTTCATCTCTTATATATAACTAAATGTGCATCTCTATAATTATAAGATCGTACTAAATTATAAAATTTAAAATCATATCACCATCTTTATTTTTTTCCTCGTAACCAAAGCTATCGTGTCCCCTTTATATTTATCATATGCTTTCACAATATGATCATTTAAATCTCCTCTAATTTTAGGTTTTTTCATTATAAACATTCCTAGCATGATATGTTGAATCTCGGATTTTGATGATAAAATCAATTGATAAGTGTTTATGATTTAACCTGTGTTTTGAGTGACATAATACTTCGATCAGGATGAAACAATTAAAGCAGGAAGAATCATGTTAGGTCGGGGGAAAACATGTCAGAAGATTGGACGTTGAGCCGGTGGATCGGTCGACGTATCGACAGAAGATTTCGAGCCATAGATTCGGGCATCGAACCAAGAAGAGCGGATATTGCGCTAAGGATATCAGAGTTACGGAGTCAACTGGCCGATTGGGCAATAGTCCGCAAGATAGAACGATGCACCGAAGAATCGGACGAAGCGTCAAGAGACCAATGAAATGTCGGACAACATGATTCATGCTTAGTATTAATTGTCTAAATCGAAGTGTATTTTTACATATGCAGGATTAACTACGATAGCATGACATAAAGCAAACTGAAGTCTCGGGGTCAAGGACATGATTTCGTTGGGAGTTTGAGAGTTAATCGGAAGTCCAGACTTTCGTTGGAAGTTCTGTAGGAACCAACCGAGAAGTCCAGGTGCTTACCAAAGGAGCTCGTCAGAACTCGCAAAGAAGATCGTCGTGAAGTCCAAGAGCTTGTTGGGAGTCCGTTGGAATATTGCCCGAGAGTTCGTCGAAAGTTCACCGAAAGATCACCGGAAGCTCGTCGGAAGAAACCAAGATATAAGGACTTGTTTAGCTTAGTAAATGTCTTAGATTTCGTAGTTAGCACCTAATTAGATTTCTTAATAATCTCATAACCCTTGGGCGTCCAATGATAACACACTAAAAAAATGATATTTTTAAACTGTATAAAGTCCTTGACCTTCGTACTGCCACAAAATCCTTACGTAAGACCATTGAACCCACCATATTTACTCAAGCCCAAAAGTCTTTACATGACTCTATATGAACCTTTGTACCCTTGTACCCTTTCATCACATATAAAATATCGAGTGTAAGTAGATTTTTTGAATTAAGCGGAACCCAAATGGATCCATTACCAGATATAAAGTACGACTAGTAGCCAAAGGGTTTCATCAACGACTTGGTATTGGCTTCCTAGAGACATTTAGTCCGGTTGTTAAACTCATAACAATCCAACTTATCTTGAGTTTGGCTATCATAAAAGGTTGACACTTATGACAATTGGATATTAACAATACCTTTTTATAGAGGACTCTAACTGAAGACATTTTTGTTAGGATCGAGAGCACTAAGAGGGGGGGGGGGGTGAATTAGTGCAGCGGATAACTTTGTACGATTAAAATCGAAAGCTGCGTTTGAACGATAAAGACAGCTCTATATGAAAGTTGATACTAAGCAAGATTGCAGTCAATCTATGCAGGCAGTTTGCAGCTATGAAGAAAACCAGAATATCGGCGCAAACTGAAATCCGACGTTCGTACGAAGAAACATGTTTACATCTAAGTGCCGATTCGTAAATCACTTGTTTAGATCAAAAGCAGTTTAAGCAGAAGTATAAAGACAGTGTGCTACTATTGTACAGCTCAAAAAGTAAACTGCAAAAAGCAGATTTACGTCTAAACGCAGATTTACGTCTAAACGTAGATTTACGTCTGAACTTTGAAACTCGTTTGTAAACTCGCAGAAGGCAGTATGCAGTTGAAATCAAGACGTAAACGTAAACTGAAATCTAATGATTGTACGAGGAAAGCCGATTTACGTCTAAATGCAGATTTTCGTCTAAACCTTGAAACTCGTTCGTAAAAATTGCAGAAGACAGTTTGTAATTATAAATAGAATCAAAACGTAAATGTAAACTGCAAAGAAACTCGTTCGTAAAAGCGCAGAAGACAGTTTGCAGTTACAAGTGGAATCAAGACATAAACGTAAACTGTAAAGAAACTCGTTCGTAAAAGCGCAGAAGAGCAGTAGCTATGTAGGAGGTTTACAGTAATGATAAAGTGCTCAAAATAAAAGCAAACCAGAGATTTAGAGTGGTTCGGTCAGTCTTGACCTACTCCACTTTTGGCTTCCTCCACCGACGAGGTCACCGACGTCAACTAGGGGCCTTCCTTCAATAGGCGAAGGCCAACTGCCCTTTTACAGTTTCACTCCTTTTGACGGGATCAGGAGACAACCCTTACAGAACCTTTCTCTCCTCTCTTTACAACTCAAGACTTGAAGAACAGAAAGAGGAGAACTTTTGGACTTTACACAAATTTGAGCTCTTAGAATCACAGAAAAGATCAAGAATTCGATGTAGGTCTGTATCTTTTCAGTGCTGAATGGGTGGGGTATTTATAGGCCCCAACCCAGTTCAAATTTGGAGCTCAAAATGATCAAATCCCGGAATTTCTTGATCAGGCGGTTGCACCTCCTGACTGGAGAGGTTGCACCGCCTAGCAGAGCTCGAAGACTGAGCCTCTGGGCGGTGCTACCTCTTTCAGGGGCGGTTGCACCTCTTTGCCAGAGCTCGAAGACCGAGCTCAGGCGGTTGCACCGCCTGACTGGAGAGGTTGCACCGCCTGGCAGAGCTCGAAACTTGAGCTCTGGCAGTGCTACCTCCTAACAGAGGAGGTTGCACTGCCCAGTCTCGCTCGGAGACTGAGCCCTGGGCGGTTGCACCTCTTGGCTGGGGCGGTTGCACCGCCCAGTCTCGCTAGGAGACATAGCTTGGGCGGTGCTACCTCCCTGCCTGGGCGGTTGCACCTCCCACAGCAACCTGGGTCCAAATGGGTTGAACCATTCGACCCAATTTGAGTTCTTCAGGGGCCCAATTGTCCCAGGATTAAGCTAATGGGATCACCTCCCATTTCTAACTTAATCAAAGTGCTAACTACGATTATTTCCTAAGACATATTATGCAGCTTGCTTCGGTGCGTCACTCGCTTCTTCCGGCGAGTTTCCGGCGAACTTCCGTCGATCATCCGATGAACCCTCGGTGATGCTCCTGCGGACTTCCGGCAAACTCCTGGACTGCGACGATCCACTTGGCAAGTTCCGACGAGCTCCTTTGGCAAGCTTTTGGACTTCTCGGATTTGTTCCCGCAGAACCTCCGACGACTGTCCGAACTTCCGTCGAGCTCTCGAACTCCCAACGTGATCATTGTCATGACTCCGGCGCAACTCCTGCTGCATGTCTTACTTTCATCATAGTTAATCCTGCACACTTATCTCAACACATACATTAGACAACAAATGACAATTGACTTCATCATCAAAATCCGAGATTCAACAATCTCCCCCTTTTTGATGATGACAATCAATTGATAATGGAGTTAACCTTAACTCCCCCTGTCTATATGCCATACTTCTTGAATTTAAAAACTTTATAAATTCAAGAGACATATTCCCATCATGATTCCTATCATAATGTATCTCTTTGAAGATGATGTCAAGGCTTGACATACATTTTCAAATATAACAAGTTTGAATGATGGTTATTGTAGCAATTCATCATATTGTAAGATATCGACATGTAAAGCTGTGAAGCAAGATTTTGATATTATTACATGATGTACACATTTCGAATATTTTAGCAAGTGTAGCATTGCATCACATGGTAAGATATCAGTTCGTACGATGCAAATTTTTGTTTGATATCTTGATACAGGGCATATGGCAATCATATATTTCTTGGTGATACAAGTATGGCCTAATTATAGCATCAGTGATAGCAACCATATCAACATCAGTAATAGCAACCATATCATTATCAGTGATAGCAGGTATGGCCTAATCATAACATCAGTAATAGCAACCATATCAATTCATATTTTTCTCCCCCTTTGTCATCAACAAAAAGCATGGTAGCATTATCAAAAAGCATGGTAGATGTGATTCCAGCAGGTTATCAAGCACATAAAGGAAGGCATAACACATATAATGCTTTGAATATCTCTTCTCCTTGTTATGTTATAGTTCGTTGCTTGAAGTAGGAAACTCATTTTTCAAAAAGTTTTCATAAGAGTGTACAGGAAAATCCTATTTTTAGCATTCAAACCGAAAATAAGATGAACTTCTTACATGCATTCGGATACGAGTAAGCTACTGATTTTCAAAAAACATTTGTCACATAATTTCCAACATGTTATTTGATCAAGTGATACCAAGTCATGTAATCAATAACGTTCGAAAAATAATTTTAGCTAGTTTAAGTATTCGGACACATCAACATTCCTAATTCTCTTCTTATGAAATCAAATTGTTCTTCACTTAGAGGTTTTGTAAAGATATCAGCTAGTTGATGTTTCGTATCAATGAATTCTATGATTACATCATGATTCGTAACATGATCTCGTATAAAGTGATGTCTGATATCAATATGTTTTGTTCTTGAGTGTTGTATAGGGTTTTTTGTTAGGCATATTGCACTTGTGTTATCACATTTAATGGGAATGTTTTTAAGATGAACTTTATAATCTTCTAAGGTATTTTTCATCCAAACAACTTGTGCATAGCATGCACTTGCTGCAATATATTCAGCTTCGGTTGTTGATAGTGCAACCGAGTTTTGTTTCTTAGATGACCAGGAAACAAGGGTATGTCCTAAGAATTGACATGTTCCTGATGTACTTTTTCTATCTAATCTACAGCCAGCGAAGTCCGCATCAGCATAAGTAATTAACTCAAGCTTCTCTGATTTTGGGTACTATAATCCTAGATTTGTGGTACCATTAAGATATCTGAGTATTCTTTTAACTGCTTTGAGATGAGATATCTTAGGGTTTGATTGAAATCTAGCACAAAGTCCTACACTGAACATTATGTCTGGTCTAGTTGCAGTGAGGTAAAGTAAACTTCCTATCATACCCCTATAGGTTTTTTGATCGAAGCTTTCTCCACTTTCATCAATTTCTAACTTAGTGGAGGTGCTCATAGGAGTGTTAATAGCTTTTGAGTTATTCATATTAAACTTCTTTAGTAAACTCATAGCATATTTAGTTTGACTAATAAAGATGCAATTGCTTAGTTGTTTGATTTGTAGACCTAAAAAGAATGTTAACTCTCCCATTAGACTCATTTCGAATTCAAGACTCATAGTTTTAGCAAATGATTCACAAAGAGATTCATTCATAGAACCAAAGATAATATCATCAACATAAATTTGAACAATGAGAAAATTATTTTCAAAGTTCTTGATGAATAATGTAGTATCAACCTTGCCTTTTATGAAATTAATTTTAATAAGAAAAGAACTAAGTCTCTCATACCAAGCCCTTGGAGCTTGTTTTAAACCATAGAGAGCTTTAGTTAATCTAAACACATGATTAGGGAGACTATTATTTTCAAATTCAGGAGGTTGTTCAACATAGACTTCTTCGGAGATAAAGCCATTAAGAAAAGCGCTTTTAACATCCATTTGAAATAATTTAAAATTATTACTACTAGCGTAGGCAAGGAGCATTCTTATGGCTTCTAATCGAGCCACAGGAGCGAAGGTTTCTTCATAATCGATACCTTCTTCTTGGTTGAAACCTTTGGCCACTAATCTAGCCTTGTTTCTAACCACGATACCATTTTCATCTTGCTTGTTTCTAAAGACCCATTTAGTACCAATAACTAAATGGTCATTTGGCCTAGGAACAAGCGTCCACACCTCATTTCTCTCAAATTGATTCAATTCATCTTGCATTGCGATAATCCATGAATCATCTTTCATGGCTTCATCAACACATTTGGGTTCAATTTGGGAGAGAAAGGCGGCGTTGGCACAAAAATTTTTAAAGGAAGATCGTGTTTGAACCCCCTTTGATGTGTCTCCTAAGATTAGCTCCTTAGGATGAGCATCTACATACTTCCAATCCTTGGGTAAGGAAATCTGGGAAGTGGATGCATCCAAGTTGCTAGTTGGAGACGGAGTTTCGTTTAAATTCAAAGAATCAAAATTAACATCATCGTCAAGATCATTTTTCCTAATTTCGGAAATCTCATTGAAAACAACATGGATGGATTCTTCAATAATTAAAGTTCTTTTATTGAAAATACGAAAAGCTTTAGAAACCGAAGAATAATCAAGAAAGATTCCTTCATCAGATTTAGAATCGAATTTTCCTAAGTTATCCTTTTCATTTAAGATAAAACATTTACACCCAAAGACTTTAAAATATGAGACATTGGGTTTTTTGTTATTCCATAACTCATAAGGAGTTTTGGTGAGTAAGGGTCTTACTAGAACTCTATTCAAAATATAGCATGCAGTGTTTACGGCTTCGGCCCAAAAATATTTGGGTAGGCTATGTTCATTCAACATGGTTCTTGCCATTTCTTGTAGATTTCAATTTTTTCTTTCTACTACCCCATTTTGTTGAGGATTTCTTCGAGTAGAGAAGTTATGGTTGTATCCATTGAGTTCACAGAATTCTTGGAAGTCATGGTTTTGAAATTCTCCACCATGATCACTTCTAATTGACGAAATCATAGAACCCTTCTGATTTTGAACAAGTTTACAAAACTTGGTAAAGTATTTAAAGCATTCATTTTTTTGTTTTAAGAAGTAGGTCCATGTATATCTGCTATAGTCATCAACAATGACAAAGGCGTACTTGCTACCTCCAAGACTCGATGTAGAGATTGGTCCGAATAAGTCCATATGGATCAATTGTAAGGGCCTAGAGGTGCTTATTTAATTCTTATATTTGAAACTACCCTTAATTTGTTTACCTAATTGGCAAGCATCACATACATTATCTTTGATGAACTTGATATTAGGAATTCCTCTTACAAGTTCTCTAGATGATATTTGAGTGATTAGTTTCATGCTAGCATGACCTAATCTTCTTTGCCATAGCCAAGCATCCTCATTCATAACCGCAAAACACATTTCATCACATAAATCACTGATGTTAATAGTGTATACGTTATTTTATTTTAATGCAATCATAGACATGTTCTTATGTGGTTTTTCAATGATGCAAGCATTAGATTCGAATTTGACAGTATATCCTTTATCACATAATTGACTAATGCTCAAGAGGTTATGTTTTAAACCATCAACTAACAAAACATCTTCAATAAAGAAGTTGGATTTGTTACCTATGGTTCCTTTGCCAATGATTTTACCCTTGTTGTTGTCTCCGAAGGTGACATAGCCTTCGTCTATGCTAGTGAGCTTAGAGAATTGAGATGGATCTCCGGTCATATGCCTTGAGCATCCACTATCAAGGTACCATCTCTTGCTCCTAGCTTGCGATGGTGTGGGTTTCTACAAGAAAGGATAATTTTTAGGTACCCATTTGCTTTTGGGTGCCTGAAGGATAGATCTACATTGTTTATCATGTTGCATAGAGTTTATCATGGTTCCTTTAGGAACCCAAATCAATTTGTTTGGACTAATTTTCTTGAATGGACAATAATGCGTCTTATATCCAATTTTGCAACAAAAGTTACATTTTGCTTGGTGTTGAACATGTAAGATGGGGCCTTTTATAAAGGTGGTTGGATTTAGGTGAGGACTTCTTACAAATCCAATTCCACTTCTTTTTGGAACGTGACCCTTGTTTGCAAGGATCATGTTCAATGACTTGCTACCAACCTCGAATTTCTTCAAGGTGTCCTTAAGTAGCAGGTTTTCTTTTTGGAGAGTTTCTAGATCATGACATTTGATACATGAATTTAAACTATCATGATATTCAATTTTTAACTTATCAAAATCACAAGTAAGACTTTCATGCTCCTTTTTCAGCAATTTGTATTTTCTATTGATAATTTTGCATTCATCAAATAAGTCATGGAAGGTATTTAATAATTCATCGAAAGATAAATCAGCATCTAATAAATTCGTTACCTCCTCTCCGATGGCCATTAAGGCATAATGAGCAACTTGCTCGGTATTGGACTCCTCTTCTTCAGACGCGCTCGAATCATCCCATGTTGCTTTGAGCGCCTTCTTTTTTGTTGTTCTCTTTTTGGCTTAGGGACAGTCACTCTTGTAGTGTCCCGGCTTTTTGCACTCATAGCAAATAACTTGGTCTTTCTTGGGTTCAAGTTTACTTTTAGTGTCATTCTTAAACTTGTTTCTTTTAATGAATTTTTTAAATTTTCTTGTTAGAAGTGCCAAGTCATCATCACAGTCCTCATCAATTGAGTTTTCTTTCAAGTGATCTTCCAAAGTTCTAAGTGCCATATCCTTCCTGTTCTTTGGAAGGATGTCTTCTTGCTCTTCATGAGCTTTGCAAGTCATCTCGTAGGTCATTAATGACCCAATTAGTTCTTCAAGAGGGAAGTTGTTTAGATCTTTTGCCTCTTGAATAGCAGTGACTTTAGGATCCCAACTCTTAGGAAGGGATCTTAGAATCTTATTTACGAGCTCAAAATCCGAAAAACTTTTTCCGAGTCCTTTTAGACCGTTGACAACATCCGTGAAACGGGTAAACATGTCGCCAATAGTCTCACTCGGTTTCATCCGAAAAAGTTCGAAAGAGTGTAACAAAAGATTGATTTTTGACTCTTTTACTCTACTTGTGCCTTCATGAGTCACTTCGAGTGTGTGCCAAATATCAAATGCAGTTTCACAAATCGAAACACGATTAAACTCGTTTTTATCAAGTGCGCAAAATAAGGCATTCATAGCCTTTGCATTAAGAGCGAAAGCCTTCTTCTCCGAATCGTTCCAATCGATCATTGGAAGAGAAGACTTTGAAAAACCATTCTCGACAAAATTCCAGAGTTCAACGTCCATAGAAATAAGAAAAATCCTCATTCGGGTCTTCCAATAGGTGTAGTCCGTCCCATTAAACATGGGTGGACGTGTAATGGAATGACCCTCTTGGTTTCCGGCGCAAGCCATCTCTCTTGGGTTTTAATCCGTTTGAGAGTTAACCGGGCTCTGATACCAATTGTTAGGATCAAGAGCACTAAGAGGGGGGGGGGGGGGGGGTGAATTAGTGCAGCGGATAACTTTGTACGATTAAAATCGAAAGCTGCGTTTGAACGATAAAGACAGCTCTATATGAAAGTTGATACTAAGCAAGATTGCAGTCAATCTATGCAGGCAGTTTGCAACTATGAAGAAAACCAGAATATCGGCGCAAACTGAAATCCGACGTTCGTACGAAGAAACAGGTTTACGTCTAAGTGCCGATTCGTAAATCACTTGTTTAGATCAAAAGCAGTTTAAGCAGAAGTATAAAGACAGTGTGCTGCTATTGTACAGCTCAAAAAGTAAACTGCAAAAAGCAGATTTATGTCTAAACGCAGATTTACGTCTAAACACAGATTTACGTCTAAACGCAGATTTACGTCTGAACTTTGAAACTCGTTTGTAAACTCGCAGAAGGTAGTATGCAGTTGAAATCAAGACGTAAACGTAAACTGAAATCTGATGATTGTACGAGGAAAGCCGATTTATGTCTAAATGCAGATTTTCGTCTAAACCTTGAAACTCGTTCATAAAAATTGCAGAAGACAGTTTGCAGTTATAAATAGAATCAAAACGTAAATGTAAACTGCAAAGAAACTCATTCGTAAAAGCGCAGAAGACAGTTTGCAGTTACAAGTGGAATCAAGACATAAACGTAAACTTTAAAGAAATTCGTTCGTAAAAGCGCAGAAGAGCAGTAGCTATGTAGGAGGTTTGCATTAATGATAAAGTGCTCAAAATAAAAGCAAACCAGAGATTTAGAGTGGTTCGGTCAGTCTTGACCTACTCCACTTTTGGCTTCCTCCACCGACGAGGTCTTCGACGTCAACTAGGGGCCTTCCTTCAATAGGCGAAGGCCAACTGCCCTTTTACAGTTTCACTCCTTTTGACGGGATCAGGAGATAACCCTTACAGAACCTTTCTCTCCTCTCTTTACAACTCAAGACTTGAAGAACAGAAAGAGGAGAACTTTTGGACTTTACACAAATTTGAGCTCTTAGAATCACAGAAAAGATCAAGAATTCGGTGTAGGTCTATATCTTTTCAGTGCTGAATGGGTGGGGTATTTATAGGCCCCAACCCAGTTCAAATTTGGAGCTCAAAATGATCAAATCCCGGAATTCCGGGATCAGGCGGTTGCACCTCCTGACTAGAGAGGTTGCACCGCCTGGCAGAGCTCGAAGACTGAGCCTCTGGGCGGTGCTACTTCTGTTAGGGGCGGTTGCACCTCTCTGCCAAAGCTCGAAGACCGAGCTCAGGCGGTTGCACCGCTTGACTGGAGAGGTTGCACCGCCTGACAGAGCTCGAAACTTGAGCTCTGGCGATGCTACCTCCTGACAGAGGAGGTTGCACCGCCCAGTCTCGCTCGGAGACTGAGCCCTGGGCGGTTGCACCTCTTGGCTGGGGCGGTTGCACCACCCAGTCTCGCTGGGAGACATAGCCTGGGCGGTTTGCTTCGGTGCGTCACTCGCTTCTTCCGGCGAGTTTCCGACGAACTTCCGTCGATCATCCGATGAACCCTCGGTGATGCTCCTGCGGACTTCCGACAAACTCCTGGACTGCGACGATCCACTTGGCAAGTTCCGACGAGCTCCTTTGGCAAGCTTCTGGACTTCTCGGATTTGTTCCCGCAGAACCTCCAACGACTGTCCGAACTTCCGTCGAGCTCTCGAACTCCCAACGTGATCATTGTCATGACTCCGGCGCAACTCCTGCTACATGTCTTACTTTCATCGTAGTTAATCCTGCACACTTATCTCAACACATACATTAGACAACAAATGACAATTGACTTCATCATCAAAATCCGAGATTCAACAATCTTTATACAACAATCTCTTAGCTTCATCTATCCTTAATATCCAAGACATGTTTGTATATTATAAAAAACTATTTATAGACTTTGTCAAGCTTCAAGAGCTTGGTACACTAAACTTGCTCGTTTTTCACATTAATTGGATTCATCAACTCCAAATCTAATGCCTTACTATTTCTCGGATAACAAAATGGAGGTACAATATATCTTTTGATGTATGTGGATGACATTATTACTATGGGCAATAATCCTATGGAGATCAAGGTTTTTTCCTCAGGCAATTGGCAGATTGATTCTCTCTCAAAGATTTAGGAACTTTTAGTTACTTCATGGCAGTGGAAGCAACATTTATATCTTTAGGACTCTTCCAATCACAAAAAAATATATTTAAGATCTATTATTAAATATGAATATATAAGAGGCTAAATAGGTTACAACTCTCCTCTCTACTAGTGAATCACTCAAATTATGTGATGGAAGCCCTCGGATCCTACTCAATACCGACAAATACTTGATTCTTTATAGTACTAAGCTCTCATCCATCCAGACATCACATTTGTAGTCAATAAATTATCATAATTTATGCATCGACCATCTATTATATATTGGTCTGTAGTCAAACGAATTTTGTAATATCTTAAAGGGACCCTCAATCAAGGCTTCTTTCTCTGCAACCATTCTCCACTTCATCACTGTGCCTTTGTCGATGTTGATTGGGTAGAGAACTTTAATGATATAACATTCATGTTGGGGTATATTATTTTCCTTTGAGCTAATCCAATCAATTGGAGTTTTGAGAAGCAAAAGATAGTCACACGTTCTACAATTGAAGTTGAATACCAAGCATTCAGCTGTCTCCTATATATCACGTAAATCATGTGCCATTAAGTTATAAATAACTAAATGTTCATCTCTTATATATAACTAAATGTGCGTCTCTATAATTATAAGATCGTACTAAATTATAAAATTTAAAATCATATCACCATCTTTATTTTTTTCCTTGTAACCAAAGCTATCATGTCCCCTTTATATTTATCATATGCTTTCACAATATGATCATTTAAATCTCCTCTAATTTTAGGTTTTTTCATTATAAACATTCCTGGCATGATATGTTGAATCTTGAATTTTGAAGATAAAATCAATTGATAAGTGTTTATAATTTAATCTGTGTTTTGAGTGACACATAATACTTCAATCATGATGAGATAATTAAAGCAGGAAGAATAATGTTAGGTCGGGGGAAAACATGTCAGAAGATTGGACGTTGAGCCGGTGGATCGGTCGACGTATCGACAGAAGACTTCGAGCCATGGATTCGGGCATCGAACCAAGAAAAGCGGATATTGCGCTAAGGATATCAGAGTTACGGAGTCAATTGGCCGATTGGGCAATAGTCCGCAAGAGAGAACGATGCACCGAAGAATCGGACGAAGCGTCAAGAGACCAATGAAATGTCGGACAACATGATTCATGCTTAGTATTAATTGTCTAAATCGAAGTGTATTTTTACATATGCAGGATTAATTATGATAGCATGACATAAAGCAAACTGAAGTCTCGGAGTAATGGACATGATTTCGTTGGGAGTTCGAGAGTTCATCGGAAGTCCAGACATTCGTCGGAAGTTCTGCAGGAACCAGCCGAGAAGTCCAGGTGCTTGTCAAAGGAGCTCGTCAGAACTCGCAAAGAAGATCGTCGTGAAGTCCAAGAGCTTGTTGGGAGTCCGTTGGAATATTGCCCGAGAGTTCGTCGGAAGTTCACCGAAAGATCACCGGAAGCTCGCCGGAAGAAACCAAGACATAAGGACTTGTTTAGCTTAGTAAATGTCTTAGATTTCGTAGTTAGCACCTAATTAGATTTCTTAATAATCTCATAACCCTTGGGCATCCAATGATAACACACTAAAAAAATGATATTTTTAAACTGTATAAAGTCCTTGACCTTCATACTGCCACAAAATCCTTCCCTAAGACCATTGAACCCACCATATTTACTCAAGCCCAAAAGTCTTCACATGACTCTATATGAACCTTTGTACCCTTGTACCGTTTCATCACATACAAAATATCGAGTGTAAGTGGATTTTTTGAATTTAGAGGAACCCAAATGGATCCATTGCCAGATATAAAGTATGACTAGTAGCCAAAGGGTTTCATCAACGACCTGGTATTGACTTCCTAGAGACATTTAGTCCGGTTGTTAAACTCATAACAATCCAACTTATCTTGAGTTTGGCTATCATAAAAGGTTGACACTTATGACAATTGGATATTAATAATACCTTTTTATAGAGGACTCTAACTGAAGATATCTTTATACAACAATCTCTTAGCTTCATCTATCCTTAATATCCAAGGCATGTTTATATATTATATAAAGTTATTTATAGACTTTGTCGAGCTTCAAGAGCTTGGTACACCAAACTTGCTCGATTTTTACATTAATTGGATTCAACTCCAAATCTTACAGCAGACGTTGGTTTTGGCATTCACCAATTGGCATCCTCGACGACCGTACCAGACTGCAAAACCAATAATAGTTCATTGAAGCCTTCCATAAACAAAGGTAGCTATGACTCAGAAGATTTATAATATCCCACGCTAGCATATAAAGACTGCATCAAATACAACAGCAGTCTTAAGCACAGCCATTTTGTCATGAATACCAAGCATTCAGCGTCTCCTATATATCACGCAAATCATGTGCCATTAAGTTATAAATAACTAAATATTCATCTCTTATATATAACTAAATGTGCATCTCTATAACAATAAGATCATACTAAATTATAAAATTTAAAATCATATCACCATCTTTATTTTTTTCCTCATAACCAAAGCTATCATGTCCCCTTTATATTTATCATATGCTTTCACAATATGATAATTTAAATCTCCTCTAATTTTAGGTTTTTTCATTATAAACATTCCTGGCATGATATGTTGAATCTCGGATTTTGATGATAAAACCAATTGATAAGTGTTTATGATTTAATCTGTGTTTTGAGTGACACATAATACTTCGATCAGGATGAGATAATTAAAATAGGAAGAATCATGTTAGGTCGGGGGAAAACTGTTAGGATCAAGAGCAGTAAGAGGGGGGGAGGGTGAATTAGTGCAGCGGAAATCTTTCGAAGATAAAAACGTTCGAACGATAAAAACGATTTCGGTGTGAAAGCCGATTCGAAGATTACTTTAACTTAAGATCAAGCGAGATGACGTTAAAGTCAATCTATGAAGGCAGTTTGCAGTTATGATGAAAACCAGCCTACGAGCGCAAACTGAAATATGACGTTCGTACGAAGAAACTGATTTACGTTTAAATGCTGATTCGTAAATCACTTGATTAGGCGAGATGCTGATTAAGCAAGGATATTAAGACAGTTTGCAGTTAAGATAGAAATCAAAACGTAAACCCAAACTGAAATATGATGATCGTATGAAAAAATAGATTTACGTCTAAACGTTGATTCGGAAAGTGCAAAGCTGAAACCCGATCGTATATGCACAGAAAGCATTAAGCTTTAGAGGAGGTTTGCAGTAACAATAAAATGCTCAAAGTAAATGCAAACCAAGATTTAGAGTGGTTCGGTCAATCTTGACCTACTCCACTTTTGGCTTCCTCCACCGACGAGGTCATCGACGTCAACTAGAGGCCTTCCTTCAACTAGAGGCCAACCACCCTTTTACAGTTTCATTCCTTTTGACGGGCTAAGGAGACAACCCTTACAGAATTTTCTCTCCTCTCCTCTCTTTACAACTCAGAACTTGGAAGAAAAGAGGGAGAAAGACTTTTGGCCTTTACAACAATTTTGAGCTCTAAAAATCACAGAACAAGATCAAGATTTCAGAGTGTATTCTGTATGCTTTCAGTGCTGAATGGGTGGGGTATTTATAGGCCCCAACCTAGTTCAAATTTGAAGCTCAAAACTATCAATTCCCGGAATTTCGGGATCAGGCGGTTGCACCTCCTGACTGGAGTGGTTGCACTGCCTGGCAGAGCTCGAAGACTGAGCCTCTAGGCGGTGCCACCTCCTGTCAAGGGTGGTTGCACCTCCTGCCAAAGCTCGAAGACCGAGCTCAAGCGGTGCAACCTCCTGACTGAGGCGGTTGCACCGCTCAGCTAGTGCTCGGAGACCGAGCCTAGGCGGTGCCACCTCCTGTCAGGGGAGGTTGCACCGCCCAGTCTCGCTCGGAGACTGAGCCCAGGCGGTGCAACCACCTGCCTTGGGCGGTTCAACCGCATGGCAGAAATCAGGGTCCTTATTGGTTGATCCATTCGGCCCAATTTGGGTTTTTCAGGGGCCCAATTGCCCCATGATTAAGTTAATGGGATCACCTCCCATTTCCAACTTAATCATTGTGCTAACTACGATATTCCCTAAGACATTTACTGCAACTTGCTCTGGTGCGTCAATCGCTTCTTCCGACGAGCTTCCGGCGAACTTCCGTCGATCATCCGATGAACCCTCGGTGATGCTCCTGCGGACTTCCGGCAAACTCCTGGACTTGCGATGATCCACTTGGCGAGTTCCGACGAGCTTCTTTGGTAAGCTCATGGACTTCTCGGATTTGTTCCTGCAGAACCTCTAACGAATGTCCGAACTTCCGTCGAACTCTCGAACTCCCAACGTGATCATTGCCTTGACTCCGGCGCAACTCCTCCTGCATGTCTTACTTTTATCGTAGTTAATCCTGTACACTTATCTCAACATATGGATTATATAACAAATGACAATTGACTTCATCATCAAAATCCGAGATTCAACAATCTCCCCCTTTTTGATGATGACAATCAATTGATAATGGAGTTAACCTTAACTCCCCCTGTCTATATGCCATACTTGAGATAAGTCTTTCTTGAATTCAAAACCTTTGAATTCAAGAGACATATTGATAAGTTAAAATCATTTAAACTTATCAATACTCCCATCATGATGTATCTCTCTGAAGATGATGTCAAGGCTTGACATTCATTTTCAAATTTTACATTTCAAGTTTGAATGATGGTAATAGTAGCAATTCATCATATTGTAAGATATCAACATGTAAAACTGCGAAGTAAGATTTTGATATCATTACATGATGCACACATTTCAAATAATGTTTTAGTAATTATCACATGGTAAGATATCAATACGTAAAATTACGATGTAAGATTTTTGTTTGATATCTTGACATGATGCAAACAAGGCATAATGCAAATTATAGTAATCATGGCGTCTCTTGGTGATGCAAGCATGGCATTAATACTCATATATTTCTCCCCATTTGTCATCAACAAAAAGCATGGTAATTGTGATACCAGGAGAACAATATAAGCAAATTTTAATCATCAGTGTAATAATTGTTCATGCCTTTACTCGATTCATGTTATTTTTCAATAGTAAGTGATAGGAAATCAATTATACAAGCATGATATGTAGATCATTTTGAATACTTCTTCATTTTTATTTGTTATAATGTTTTTGCATGAAGGAGGAAGGCCATTTGTGATACCAGCTATTTGTGAGTTTACAATAAGTGAAGTTAAAATCGATCATGGTTCAGGTATCAAGATATGTATGTGAAGCAAATCTTTGCAAGTAAAAGCACTATCATTCATATTTCAAGATGGAATTCATAAGCAGGAATCATTTCATCAAATCCATTTCAGAAAAATATTTTTCACATATAAGTGTATGAGAAAATCTGATTTTTAGGATACTAATTGTTAAGCGAATTCACACATGAAATGAACACTTTCATGCATTCGGACAAGACTATGCTATAGATTTTCAAATACAATCATAAAGACAAAACAGCCAGATATCTTAATGGTACCACAAATCTAGGATTATGATACCCAAAATCAGAGAATCTTGAGTTAATTGCTTATGCTGATGCGGACTTTGCTGGCTGTAGACTAGATAGAAAAAGCACATCAAGATCATGTCAATTTTTAGGACATGCCCTTGTTTCCTGGTCATCTAAGAAACAAAACTCGGTTGCACTATCAACAACCGAAGCTGAATATATTGCAGCAAGTGCATGCTGTGCACAAGTTGTATGGATGAAAAACACCTTAGAAGATTACAAAGTTCATCTTAAAAATATTCCCATTAAATGTGATAACACAAGTGCAATATGCTTAACCAAGAATCCTATACAACACTCAAGAACAAAACATATTGATATTAGACATCACTTTATACGAGATCATGTTACTAATCACGACGTAACCATAGAGTTCATTGATACTAAACATCAACTAACTGATATTTTTACAAAACCTCTGAGTGAAGAGCATTTTGATTTCATAAGAAGAGAATTAGGAATGTTGATGTGTCCAAATACATAAACTAGTTAAAATTATTTTTTGGACTTTATTAAATGCTCAAATCACTTGATTTACATGCCTAAATAACATGTTGGAATACAAAAATGTTTTGTCTTCATGATTGTATTTGAAAATTTGTAGCATAGTCTTGTCCGAATGCATGAAAGAGTTCACTTTTCGGATTCGCTTAACAATTGGAATGCTAAAAATCAAATTTTCTCATACACTCTTATGAAAAATATATTTTTTTCTGAAATGGATCTGATGAAATGATTCCTGCTTAGGAATTCCATCTTTAAATATGGATGATAGTATTTTTACTTGCAAAAATCTGTTACGAACACATATCTTGACTCAAAGTAAACTCACAAATAGCTGGAATCACAAATGACTTTCCTCCTTCATCCACAAAGGATTATAACAAAAAAAAAAAAAGGGGAAGAAGTATTCAAAGCAATCTACGTATCATGCCTTCCTTTATATGCTTGATAACCTGCTTATATTGTTCTCCTGGTATCAAAACTGCCATGCTTTTTGTTGATGGCAAAAGGGGAGAAATATATGAATTGATGCTATAAACACTGATGCTATGATTATGCCATGCTTGCATCACCATGAGACATATAAACAGATGCCATGCATTAATTTGCATTATGCCTTGAGTTGATATCTTACCATGTGAAGAAATGCAACACTTGCTAAAATATTTGAAATGTGTACATCATGTAATGATATCAAAATCTTACTTCACAGCTTTACATGTTGATATCTTACAATATGATGAATTGCTACAATTACCATCATTCAAAATTGTTATGTAAAATTTGAAAATGAATGTCAAGCCTTGACATCATCTTCAGAGAGATACATCATGATGGGAGTATTGATAAGTTCAAATAATTTAACTTATATATATGTCTCTTGAATTCTTAGGTCTTGAATTCAAGAATGACTTATCTCAAGTATGACATATAGACAGGGGGAGTTAAGGTTTACTCAATTATCAATTGATTGTCATCATCAAAAAGGGGGCGATTGTTGAATCTCGGATTTTGATGATGAAGTCAATTGTCATTTGTTATCTAATCTATATGTTGAGATAAGTGTGCAGGATTAACTACAATGAAAGTGAGACATGCAGCAGGAGTTGCGCCGGAGTCAAGACAATGATCACGTTGGGAGTTTGAGAGTTCGACGGAAGTTTGGACAATCGTCGGAGGTTCTGCGGGAACAAATCCGAGAAGTCCATAATCTTGCCAAAAAAGCTCGTCGGAACTCGCCAAGTGAATCGTCGCAAGTCCAGGAGTTTGCCGGTGTTGAATCTCGGATTTTGATGATAAAATCAATTGATGGGTTAATTGATCTAATCCATATTATTGAGCTAAGTATGCAGGATTAACTACGATAACCAGAAAACACAAAGCAAGAATATCGGAGTCAAGATCGATGGACGTTTAAGAGTCCGAAGAATCGTCGGAGATGCTGCCGGAACCAACCGAGAAGAAATCGGGAACCTATCGGAATTTTCGAAAGTTCACCGAAGAGATCGTCGGAGGTTCACAGAGATCACCGAGAAGGCTCGGCTACTCGTTAAAGTCATCACAAGATCGGGAGCTTGATGGGAGTCCGTTGGAAGAAGTTCGTCGGAAAGCTCGCCGAAACAAGACTCGACGTTCGCGGTTGAAAGCTTGCTTAGGATGTGTTTTTGTTATGTAGTTCACTTGTAATTAGGATTAGGATTAAGAGATAATCCTATATCTTGGTTAGGGGCCAACTGGGCCCAAAGTCAGATATGGTTTGGGCTAAAATTAATCCAAACCAGTGAAATCGGAGAGCCATGCGGTGGCACCGCCCAGCACCCGAGAGCAGGGCGGTGACACCTCCTTGGCTGGGCGGTTGCACAGTCCAGCACCCGAGCGTTGGGCGGTGGCACCGCTTGGCTGGGCGGTGGCACCTCCAGTATCGGGAACCCAAAGAGAATTCAAATTTTGGAGCCCAAAATTTGAATCCTCTTGAGGCCTATAAATACCCCTTAAATCTCAACTGAGATTACAACTTTTGAGAAGCATTTTGATTGAGAGAAAAGTCTTAGAAAGTCTTAGCAAGTCTTGTTTTCAATTTGCTAGAGAGTTCTCCTCCTTCTTTCTTATTGAAAATTTGTAAGAGGTTGAGCTGTTTGTAAAAGGTTGTAAGAGGGGTATTGACCCTTCCATTTCAAGAGATTTGCTAGTGGAAGGTGGGAGCCTCATCGAAGAGGGGCCTCGCAAGTGGATGTAGGTCATTTGACCGAGCCACTCTAAAATCGGCGTAATCTCTGGTTTGCATTTCATTATTGCTGTTTACATTATTACAAACCTTCTTACATGCTTTAGTTCCTTATTACCTTTGCTGTGCAACTTCAAGAATACGCTTTTAAGTTAAGTCTTTCAAGTTCCGTTCTTATCATACGAAAGATTTTTCTAAAACCAAAGTTTTAATCCGCTGCACTAATTCACCCCCCCCCTCTTAGTGCCGCTCCGATCCTAACAAGTGGTATCAGAGCGAGGTTATCTCTCATATTTGGTTTAATACCCAAGAGAGATGGCTTACTCCTGCATGCAAGAGGGCCACTCTATTGCACGACCACCTTTGTTTAATGGGTCAGATTACACATATTGGAAGACTCGCATGAGAATCTTCCTCATTTCTATGGACTTTGAGCTTTGGTCTATTATTGAAAACGGATTTCAAAAATCTTCTCTTCCGATGAGTGAATGGAATGAATCGGAAAAGAAGGTTTTTGCTTTAAATGCAAAGGCTATGAATGCCTTGTTTTGTGCACTAGACAAAAATGAATTTAATCGTGTTTCAATTTGTGATTCGGCCTTTGATATTTGGAGAACTCTTGAGGTCACTCATGAAGGCACTAGCCGAGTGAAAGAGTCCAAAATCAACATCCTTGTGCACTCTTACGAACTTTTCCGAATGAAACCAAGTGAGTCCATCGGAGACATGTACACCCGGTTTACGGATGTCATCAATGGACTCAAAGCTATTGGTAAAGATTTTACTAACTTTGAACTAGTAACTAAAATCTTAAGATCTCTCCCTAAAAGTTGGGATCCAAAAGTTACGGCCATTCAAGAGGCCAAAGACCTTAAAGCATTCCCTCTTGAAGAACTCATTGGGTCTCTAATGACCTATGAAATGATATGTCAAGCTCATGACGAGCTCGAGAACCCCCTTCTAAAGAACAGGAAGGATATGACACTCAAATCACAAGAAGACCACTTGAAAGGAACATCAAGTGATGAGGACAGTGACAATGACATTGCACTTTTGACTCAAAAATTTAAGAAATACTTAAGAAAGAACAAATTTAAAAACAAATTTGAACAAAAGAAGGACCAAGTGATTTGCTATGAATGCAAAAAACCGGGACACTACAAGAACGATTGTCCTCAAGCCAAAAAGAGAACATCAAAGAAGAAGGCGCTCAAGGCAACGTGGGATGATTCAAGCGCGTCCGAAGAAGAGGAGTCCAACACCGAGCAAGTTGCTCATTATGCGCTAATGGCTTTAGGAGAAGAGGTATGTGATTTATTTAATGAAGATTTATCTTTTGAAGAACTCTCTATCGCTTTTAATGAATTATTTGATGAATGTAGAATTGTTAGCAAGAAGTTAAGTATCTTAAAGAAAGAGCATGCTTTGCTACAAGATAAGTTTGAGAATCTTCAAATTCCTCCATGCTCTAAGTGTGAGCATTTAGAAGCAATAAAACATGAAAATTTGCTTCTTAAAGAAACCTTAAACAAGTTTAAGGTTGGTAGCAAAGGATTAGATATGATCCTTGCACACAAAGGTCACATCGCAAATAGAAATGGAATTGGATTTGTAAAAGGATTACATCAAAATCCTACCACTTTCATAAAAGGACATACATTACATGTTTCCTCTTATATAAAATGCAACTTCTGTTGCAAATCCGGACATATTGCCTACAAATGTCCATTTAGGAAAATTAGTTCACAAAAATTAATATGGGTTCCTAAAGGAACTATAAAGGATTCAATAATAAATAACAAAATTAGTGGGTCAACTTTTGAGGCACCCAAAATCAAATGGGTACCTAAAAATCATCCTCTTTTGTAGACAAACCCACAAGCTAGGAGCAAGAGATGGTATCTCGATAGTGGATGCTCAAGACATATGACTGGAGATCCATCTAATTTCTCTATGCTCACTAGCAAAGAAGAAGGGTACGTCACCTTCGGAGACAACAACAAAGGCAAAATCATTGGCAAGGGAACTATTGGTAACAAATTTAGTTTTTCCATTGATGATGTTTTACTAGTTGATGGATTGAAACACAATCTCTTAAGTATTAGTCAACTATGCGATAAAGGTTATATCGTTAGATTTGAATCAAATATGTGCATTATTGAAAAACCAAATCATAACATGACTATGATTGCTTTAAAACAAAATAATGTCTATACCATCAATCTTGATGAACTAGGTAATGAAATGTGTTTCTCCGCCGTAAATGATGATGCTTGGCTTTGGCATAGGAGATTAGGTCATGCAAGCATGAAAACAATATCTAAAATCTCATCTCAAGAATTAGTACGAGGGATTCCGAATATGAAGTTTATTAAGGATAAGGTATGCGATGCATGTCAACTAGGCAAACAAATAAAAACAAGCTTCAAACCAAAAAATCAAATTAGCACCACTAGACCATTACAATTGATCCATTTGGACTTATTTGGACCAATTGATACAAACAAGTCTAGGTGGAAGCAAATATGCTTTTGTGATTGTGGATGACTACTCTAGATACACTTGGACCTATTTCTTAGCTCACAAAAGTGATTGCTTCAAGTGTTTCTCTAAGTTTTGTAAACTCACTCAAAATGAAAAAGGCTTCATGATTTCATCAATTCGGAGTGATCACGGTGGTGAATTCCAAAACCGTGACTTTCAAAATTTTTGCGAAGTTAATGGGTACAATCATAACTTCTCAACTCCAAGAAATCCTCAACAAAATGGAGTAGTTGAAAGGAAAAATAGAAACCTACAAGAAATGGCAAGAACTATGTTAAATGAACATAGTTTACCCAAATATTTTTGGGCCGAAGCCGTAAATACGGCTTGTTACATCATGAATAGGGTCCTAATAAGACCATCTCTATCAAAAACTCCCTATGAATTATGGAATAACAAAAAACCAAATATTTCTTATTTTAAAGATTTTGGTTGTAAATGCTTCATTTTAAATGAAAAGGATGCCCTAGGTAAATTTGATGCTAAATCCGATGAAGGCATTTTTCTTGGTTACTCCTCCGTTTCTAAGGCCTTTCGTGTCTTTAACAAAAGGACCTTAGTAATAGAAGAGTCTATTCATGTAGTTTTTAATGAAATTTCTGATTTAAAGAAAAATGATTTTGATGATGATCTTGATTTTGATAATTTGAATTTAAACGAACCCCCTCCTCAAAATAGCCATTTGAATGCATCTTCTTCCGAAATTTCTTTACCCAAAGAATGGAAGTATGTAGATGCTCATCCAAAGGAGCTAATTATAGGAGATACAACAAAAGGGGTTCAAACTCGTTCTTCTTTCAAGAATTTTTGTGCTAACGCCGCTTTCCTTTCTCAAATTGAACCTAAATGCATTGACGAAGCCTTAAAAGATGATTTTTGGGTCATTGCAATGCAAGAAGACTTGAACCAATTTGAGAGGAATGAGGTATGGAAGCTTGTTCCTAGACCAAGTGACCACTTAGTCATAGGTACTAAGTGGGTCTTTAGAAACAAGCAAGACGAAAATGGTATCGTGGTTAGAAACAAGGCTAGATTAGTGGCCAAAGGTTTCAACCAAGAAGAAGGTATCGGTTACGAAGAAACCTTCGCTCTCGTGGCTCGATTAGAAGCCATAAGGATGCTCCTTGCCTATGCTAGTAGTAATAATTTTAAACTATTTCAAATGGATGTCAAAAGTGCTTTCTTGAATGGTTTTATTTCCGAAGAAGTATATGTCGAACAACCTCCCGGATTTGAAAATTCTCTTCTTCCTAATCATGTATTCAAATTGACTAAAGCTCTCTATGGCTTGAAACAAGCTCCTAGACCTTGGTATGAAAGGCTTAGTTCCTTTCTTATTTTAAATAATTTTACCAAAGGCAAGGTTGATACTACATTGTTTATTAAATATTTTGAAAATAATTTTCTTATTGTGCAAATTTATGTTGACGATATTATTTTTGGCTCTTCGGATGAATCACTATGTGAATCATTTGCCAAATGTATGAGTCATGAATTTGAAATGAGTTTAATGGGTGAATTAACTTTCTTTTTAGGATTACAAATCAAACAACTTAGTGATGGTATATTTCTTAACCAATCCAAATATACATTAGAATTGTTAAAACGATTTAACATGGATAATTCAAAAGCAATAAACACCCCTATGAGTACTGCGACTAAGTTAGATATGGATGAAAATAGTGAAAATTTCGATCAAAAAACATATAGGGGAATGATAGGTAGTCTACTCTACCTCACCGCGACTAGACCAGATATTATGTTTAGTGTAGGACTTTGCGCTAGGTTTCAATCTAATCCTAAATTATCTCATCTAAAGAGTGTTAAAAGAATATTTAGGTATCTTAAAGGAACTCTAAATTTAGGATTGTGGTATCCAAAATCTGAAAAATTCGATCTAATAGCTTATGCAGATGCCGATTTTGGCGGATGCAGAATAGATAGAAAAAGTACATCTGGAACATGCCAATTTTTAGGACATGCACTTGTTTCTTGGACTTCCAAGAAACAAAATTCAGTTGCACTATCTACGGCGGAAGCCGAATACATTGCTGCAAGTGCATGTTGTGCACAAGTCATTTGGATGAAAAATACATTAGAAGACTATGAAATTCACTTTAAAAACATTCCCATAAAATGTGATAATACTAGAGCCATATGTCTTACTAAAAATCCAATTCAGCACTCTAGAACTAAGCACATCGACGTTAGGCATCATTTCATACGCGATCATGTCCTTAACAATGATGTTGTTCTAGAATTCATTGACACAAAGGATCAATTAGCAGATATATTTACAAAAGCTTTGAATGAAGACCAATTTGAATTCATTAGAAGGGAATTAGGTATGTTAAATTGTCCCTAAGAATAAACTTGTTTGAATGGATTTTCCGTAAAGTTTTTCATTCTCTCTCCGTTCCTCGGTGACTTATTAAATTATCTTATCCTATCTTGAGTCAAACACCGCTTCCATCTGATCAAGATTAATGATTTTATGATATTTTGAATCTCGAAATTGATTTTGATGGCTTGATTATGAGTTTCAAGTTGACGAATTGAATTTGAATGGATTTGTATTCGAATTATGATCTTGACTTATTGGAGTTACTACTCAAAAAATTTTTTTTTTCTTATCCCAATCTCTTCTTTGTACATCTACAATTTTTGTTATTTATAAAAAGAAGAGATTTGATAATATGGATGAATGCTGAATTTTCCTTTAAGATGAACTCTGCGTAAATATTTTAGCATACTTAATTTTGAATGATAAAATCTATGTATGATCAATGATAAAATCTTTGTATGATAAATTATGTGCTTCAAGTCTCATTCTCTTTTTGTTGATGACAAAGGGGGAGAAAAGTGATGACTTGTATCATTTTAATAGCATGACTTATATGAATTACAAAAGCTTGTGTGATATGAATGTCTTATATGTCTTGCAAAATCTTTGAGAATATCACAAGATTGATTGATCATATTGAAAGCATGCCTTACATCGATATCATGAAATTCATGTTGAAAATCTTTATCTCCTATCGTAGTAAAAATTGTCCCATATCATTTGACTTATGATTTTCATCGAAGTTTCGCATTTACTATTGCTTAATGAGAATAACGATAAGTTCTACGGTTAGAACTTATCGGTTTATGCTTGAATTCAATGGATGAAATTCAAGTGTTTTCATCTTCTCATAATATGGCATATAGATAGGGGGAGTTATGTTTAACTCCGTCATCAATTCATTGTCATCATCAAAAAGGGGGAGATTGTTGAATCTCGGATTTTGATGATAAAATCAATTGATGGGTTAATTGATCTAATCCATATTATTGAGCTAAGTGTGCAGGATTAACTACGATAACCAGAAAATACAAAGCAAGAATACCGGAGTCAAGATCGATGGACATTTAAGAGTCCGAAGAATCGTCGGAGATGATGCCGGAACCAACCGAGAAGAAATCAGGAACCTATCGGAATTTTTGAAAGTTCGCCGAAGAGATCGTCGGAGGTTCACGGAGATCACCGAGAAGGCTCGGCTACTCGTTAAAGTCATCACAAGATCGGGAGCTTGATGGGAGTCCGTCGGAAGAAGTTCGTCGGAAAGCTCGCCGAAACAAGACTCGACGTTCGCGGTTGAAAGCTTGCTTAGGATGTGTTTTTGTTATGTAGTTCACTTGTAATTAGGATTAGGATTAATAGATATCCTATATCCTGGTTAGGGGCTAACTGGGCCCAAAGTCAGATATGGTTTGGGCTAAAATTAAGCCAAACCAGTGAAATCGGAGAGCCAGGCGGTGGCACCGCCCAGCACCCGAGAGCTGGGCGGTGACACCTCCTTGGCTGGGCGGTTGCATCGTCCAGCACCCGAGCGCTGGGCGGTGGCACCGCTTGGTTGGGCGGTGGCACCTCCAGTATCGGGAACCCAAAGAGAATTCAAATTTTGGAGCCCAAAATTTGAATCCTCTTGAGGCCTATAAATACCCCTCAAATCTCAACTGCGATTACAACTTTTGAGAAGCATTTTGATTGAGAGAAAAGTCTTAGAAAGTCTTAGCAAGTCTTGTTTTCAATTTGCTAGAGAGTTCTCCTCATTCTTTCTTATTGAAAATTTGTAAGAGGTTGAGCTGTTTGTAAAAGGTTGTAAGTGTTGAATCTCGGATTTTGATGATGAAGTCAATTGTCATTTGTTGTCTAATCTATGTGTTGAGATAAGTGTGCAGGATTAACTACGATGAAAGATAGACAAGCAGCAGGAGTTGCGCCGGAGTCAAGTTCATGATCACGTTGGGAGTTCGAGAGTTCGACGGAAGTTCGGACGGTCGTCGGAGGTTCTGCGAGAACAGATCCGAGAAGTCCAGAAGCTTGCCAAGTGAAGCTCATCGGAACTTGCCAAGTGGATCGTCGCAAAGTCCAGGAGTTTGCCGGAAGTCCGCAGGAGCATCACCGAGGGTTCATCGGATGATCGACGGAAGTTCGCCGGAAGGAGCGATTGACGCACCGAAGCAAAGCTGCAGAAATTGTCTTAGATTTAATCGTAGTTAGCACGTTGATTAAGTTGGAAAATGGGAGGTGATCCCATTGGCTTAATCTTGGGGCAATTGGGCCCCTGAAAGACTGAAATTGGGCCGAATGGAATGAACCATTCGGACCCTGATTGCACCAGGAGGTGCAACCGCCCAGGCCAGGAGGTGGCACCGCCTGGGCTAGGCCTTCCAGCGAGACTGGGCGGTGCAACCTCCCCAGCAGAGAGGTGGCACCGCCTGAGCTCAGTCTTCGAGCTAGACTAGGCGGTGCAACCTCCCTGACAGAGAGGTGGCACCGCCTGAGCTCAGTCTTCGAGCAAGACTGGGCGGTGCAACCTCCTTGGCAGAGAGGTGGCACCGCCTGAGCTCGGTCTTCGAGCTCTGCCAGGCGGTGCAACCTCTCCAGTCAAGAGGTGCAACCGCCTGATCCCAGAATTCCGGGATTTGATTGTTTTGAGCTCCAAATTTGAATTGGGTTGGGGCCTATAAATTCCCCACCCATTCAGCACTGAAAAGATACAGACCTACACCGAAATCTTGATCTTTTCTGTGATTCTAAGAGCTCAAAAGTGTTGTAAAGCCTTTAAGTCTCCTCCTTCTGTTCTTCAAGTTTTCAGTTGTAAAGTGAGGAGAGAAAGGTCTGTAAAGGTTGTCTCCTGAGCCTGTCAAAAGGAGAGAAACTGTAAAAGGGCAGTTTGGCCTTCGCCTATTGAAGGAAGGCCCCTAGTTGACGTTGGTGACCTCGTCGGTGGAGGAAGCCAAAAGTGGAGTAGGTCAAGACTGACCGAACCACTCTAAATCTCTGGTTTGCGTTTACTTTTGAGCACTTTATCCTTACTGCAAACCTCCTTCATTACTACTGCTCTCTGTGCTTTTACGAACAAGTTCTAAGTGCTGTTCTTTCCGAATCTGCATTCAGACGTAAATCGGTGTTTTCGTACATTACAGTTTACGCTTACGTTTTAATTCTGCAAAACTGTCTTCTACGCCTTCACGAACAAGTCTTTAAGTGCTGATCTATCCGAATCTGTTTTCAGACGTAAACCAGTGTTTTCGTACGATATTTACATTGCAGTTTACGTTTACGCCTTAATTCTGCAAAACTGTCTTCTGCGCTCTTACGAACCAGTTTCTAAAGTTCAGCTCCCTTTGAAACTGCATCTAGACGTAAAATTGCATTTAGACGTAAAACTGCTCAAACTGTGTTTAGACGTTTTAGACGTAAACTGAGTTTGGACGTAAATCTGCGTTTAGACGTAAAACTGCGTTTAGACGTAAATCTGCGTTTAGACGTAAAATTGCGTTTAGACATAAAACTGTCCAAACTGTGTTTAGACGTTTTAGACGTAAACTGAGTTTAGACGTAAAACTGCGTTTAGACGTAAAACTGCGTTTAGACGTAAATCTGCGTTTAGACGTAAAACTACGTTTAGACGTCAATCTGCGTTTAAACGTAAACTGCGCTTAGACGCAAACTGCGCTTGGACGCAAACTGTGTTTAGACGCAAACTGCGCTTAGACGCAATCTGCGCTTAGATACAAACTGAGAATTAGTTTTTTGCATCATAATAGATTTTATTGAACGAACGCAGCTTTTGGTTTTAAATCGCTGTAAGATTTCCGCTGCACTAATTCACCCCCCCCCCCCCTCTTAGTGCTCTCGATCCTAACAGTAAGAAGGGTATTGACCCTTCCATTTCAAGAGATTTGCTAGTGGAAGGTGGGAGCCTCATCGAAGAGGGGCCTCGCAAGTGGATGTAGGTCATTTGATCGAACCACTCTAAAATCGACGTAATCTCTGGTTTGCATTTCATTATTGCTGTTTACATTACTGCAAACCTTCTTACATGCTTTAGTTCATTATTACCTTTGCTGCACAACTTCAAGAATACGCTTTCAAGTTAAGTCTTTCAAGTTCCGTTCTTATCATACGAAAGATTTTTCTAAAATCATAGTTTTAATCCGCTGCACTAATTCACCCCCCCCTCTTAGTGCCGCTCCGATCCTAATAGCCGGAAGTCCGCAGGAGCATCACCGAGGGTTCATCGGGTGATCGACGGAAGTTCGCCGGAAGCTCGCCGGAAGAAGCGATTGAAGCACCAGAGCAAGTTGCAGTAAATGTCTTAGGAAAAATCGTAGTTAGCACTTTGATTAAGTTGGAAATGGGAGGTGATCCCATTAACTTAATCTTGGGGCAATTGGGCCCCTGAAAAACCCGAATTGGGCCGAATTGATCAACCCATTCGGACCCTGATTTCGGCCAGGCGGTTGAACCGCCCAAGGCAGGAGGTTGCACCGCCTGGGCTTAGTCTCCGAGCGAGACTAGGAGGTGCAACCGCTCCAGCCAGGCGGTGGCACCGCCTGGGGCTCAGTCTCCGAGCGAGACTGGGCGGTGCAACCTCCCCTAACAGGAGGTGGCACCGCTTGAGCTCAGTCTTCGAGCTTTGCCAGGCGGTGCAACTACCTCAGTCAGGAGGTGCAACCGCCTGAGCTCGGTCTTCGAGCTCTGTTAGGAGGTGCAATCGCCCTTGACAGGAGGTAGCACCGCCCAGAGTCTCAGTCTTCGAGCTCTGCCAGGCGGTGCAACCGCTCTAGTCAGGAGGTGCAACCGCCTGATTCCGGAATTCCGGGAATTGACAGTTTTGAGCTCCAAATTTGAACTGGGTTGGGGCCTATAAATACCCCACCCATTCAGCACTGAAAGGGTATGAACTAACACCGAAATCTTGATCCTTTTCTATGATTCTTAGAGCTCAAAATTGTTGTAAAGGCCAAAAGTTCTTCTCCCTCTGTTCTTCCAAGTTCTGAGTTATAAAGAGAGGAGAGAAAATTCTGTAAGGGTTGTCTCCTAAGCCCGTCAAAAGGAGTGAAACTGTAAAAGGGTGGTTGGCCTTCGCCTATTGAAGGAAGGCCTCTAGTTGACGTCGGTGACCTCATCGGTGGAGGAAGCCAAAAGTGGAGTAGGTCAAGATTGACCGAACCACTCTAAATCTCGGTTTGCATTTACTTTGAGCATCTTATCTTTACTGCAAACCTCCTTAATAGCTTACTTCCTTCTGTGTTTTTACGAACGTGTTTCAAAGTTCAGTGCCTTCCAAATCGGGATTTAAAACGCAAATCAGTTTTATCATACGAATGTCGTATTTCAGTTTGCGCTTACGTTCTGATTTCCATTATAACTGCAAACTACCTTTATATCTTTGCTTTAACTGCATCTCACCTTATCTCAAGTTAAAGTGGTTTACGAATAAGCTTTTATACCGAAATCGCTTTTATCGTACGAACGTCGTATTTTAGTTTGCGCTTATATTCTGATTTTCATCATAACTGCAAACTGCGTTCATATCTTTGCTGCATCTCTCCTAGTCAAAAGTTGAAGCGATTTATGAATCGGCTTGCTTACCAAAATCACTTCTATCGAACGAAAGCAGTTTTCGATTTTAATCGCATATGGTTTTCCGCTGCACTAATTCACCCCCCCCCCTCTTAGTGCTCTTGATCCTAACAATTGGCATACACCGGATTAAAACCTAAGAGAGATGGCATACACCGGAAACCAAGTGGGCCATTCTATTACACATCCACCCATGTTCAGTGGGATGGACTACACCTATTGGAAGACCCGAATGAGGATCTTTCTTATTTCTATGGATTTTGAACTTTGGAATCTTGTCGAAAACGGATTTTCGAAGTCTTCACTTTCAGTGATCGATTGGAATGAATTGGAGAAGAATGCTTTCACTCTTAATGCAAAGGCTATGAATGCCTTATTTTGTGCACTTGATAAAAACGAGTTTAACCGTGTTTCAACTTGTGAAACCGCATTTGATATTTGGCACACACTTGAAGAAAGTCGAGGTTGATAGCGAGTCATTGAACATGATCCTTGCAAACAAGGGTCACGTTCCCAAAAGAAGTGGAATAGGATTTGTGAGAAGCCCTCACCAAAATCCAACCACCTTCATAAAAGGCCCCATCTTACATGTTCGACACCAAAACAAATGCAACTTTTGTTGCAAATTTAGACACAAAACGCATTATTGTCCATTCAAGAAAATTAGTCCAAACAAATTAATTTGGGTTCCTAAAGGAACCATAATAAATTCTATGCAACATGATAAACAATGTAGATCTATTTTTGAGGCACCCAAAAACAAATGGGTTCCTAAAAATCATCCTTTCTTATAGAAACATATACCATCGCAAGCTAGGAGCAAGAGATGGTACCTTGATAGTGGATGCTCAAGGCATATGACCGGAGATCCATCTCAATTCTCTAAGCTCACTAGCATAGACGAAAATGTTTATTGAAGATGTTTAGGGTAAAATCAAGGTAACAAATCATTGGCAAAATCATTTGTTACCTTGATTTTACCCTAAAATCATTGTTAAATGAACCATAGGTAACAAATCCAACTTCTTTATTGAAGATGTTTTGTTAGTTAATGGTTTAAAACATAACCTCTTGAGCATTAGTCAACTATGTGATAAAGGATACATTGTCAGATTCGAATCTAATGCTTGCATCATTGAAAAACCACACAAAAACATGTCTATGATTGCATTAAAACAAAATAACGTATACACTATTGACATCAATGATTTGTGTAATGAAATGTGTTTTTCGGTTTTGAATGAGGATGCTTGGCTATGGCATAGAAGATTAGGCCATGCTAGCATGAAACTAATCACTCAAATATCATCTAAAGAACTTGTAAGAGGAATTCCTCATATCAAGTTCATCAAAGATAATGTATGTGATGCTTGCCAATTAGGTAAACAAATTAAGGGTAGTTTCAAATCTAAGAATCAAATAAGCACCTCTAGGCCCTTACAATTGATCCATATGGACTTGTTCGGACCAATCTCTACATCAAGTCTAGGAGGTAGCAAATACGCCTTCGTCATTGTGGATGACTATAGCAGATATACATGGACTTACTTCTTAAAACAGAAAAATGAATGCTTTAGATACTTTAGCAAGTTTTGTAAACTTGTTCAGAATGAGAATGGATCTATGATTTCGTCAATTAGAAGTGATCACGGTGGAGAATTTCAAAACCATGATTTCCAAGAATTTTGTGAACTCAATGGATACAACCATAATTTCTCTACTCCAAGAAATCCTCAACAAAATGGAGTAGTAGAAAGAAAAAATCAAAATTTACAAGAAATGACAAGAACTATATTAAATGAACATAGCCTACCCAAATATTTTTGGGCCGAAGCCGTAAACACCGCATGCTATATTTTGAATAGAGTTCTGGTAAGACCCTTACTCACCAAAACTCCTTATGAGTTATGGAACAACAAAAAACCCAATGTTTCATATTTTAAAGTCTTTGGGTGTAAGTGTTTTATCTTGAATGAAAAGGATAACTTAGAAAAATTTGATGCTAAATCCGATGAAGGAATCTTTCTTGGTTATTCTTCGGTTTCTAAAGCTTTTCGTATCTTCAATAAAAGAACCTTAATTATTGAAGAATCCATTCATGTTGTTTTCAATGAGATTTCCGAAATCAGGAAAAACGATTTTGATGATGATGTTAATTTTGATTCCTTAAATTTAAATGAAACCCCATCTCCAACTAGCAACTTGGATGCATCAACTTCCGAAACCCCCTTACCCAAGGATTAGAAGTATGTAGATGCTCATCCCAAGGAGCTAATCTTAGGAGACACATCAAAGGGGGTTCAAACACGATCTTCTCTTAAAAATTTTTATGCAAACGCCGCTTTTCTCTCCCAAATTGAACCCAAATGTTTTGACGAAGCCATGAAAGATGATTCATGGATTATCGCAATGCAAGATGAATTGAATCTATTTAAGAGAAATGAGGTGTGGAAGCTTGTTCCTAGGCCAAATGACCATTTAGTTATTGGTACTAAATGGGTCTTAGGAACAAGCAAGATGAAAATGGTATCGTGGTTAGAAACAAGGCTAGATTAGTGGCCAAAGGTTTCAACCAAGAAGAAGGTATCGATTACGAAGAAACCTTCGCTCCTGTGGCTCGATTGGAAGCCATAAGGATGCTCCTTACCTACGCTAGTAGTAATAATTTTAAGTTGTTTCAAATGGATGTTAAAAGCGCTTTTCTTAATGGCTTTATTTCCGAAGAAGTCTATGTTGAACAACCTCCTGGATTTGAAAATAATAGCCTCCCTAATCATGTGTTTAGATTAACTAAAGCTCTCTATGGTTTAAAACAAGCCCCAAGGGCTTGGTATGAGAGACTTAGTTCTTTTCTTATTAAAAATAATTTCACAAAAGGCAAGGTTGATACTACATTATTCATCAAGAATTTTAAAAATAATTTTCTCAATGTTCAGATTTATGTTGATGATATTATCTTTGGTTCCACGAATGAATCTCTTTGTGAATCGTTTGCTAAAACTATGAGTCTTGAATTCGAAATGAGTTTAATGGGAGAATTAACACTTTTCTTAAGCTTACAAATCAAACAACTAAGCAATGACATCTTTATTAGTCAAACTAAATATGCTATGAATTTATTAAAAAAGTTTAATATGAATAACTCAAAGGCTATTAACACTCCTATGAGCACCTCCACTAAGTTAGAAATTGATGAAAGTGGAGAAAGCTTCGATAAAAAAACTTATAGGTGTATGATAGGAAGTTTACTTTACCTCACTGCAACCAGACCAGACATCATGTTTAGTGTAGGACTTTGTGCTAGATTTCAATCAAACCCTAAGATATCTCATCTGAAAGCAGTTAAAAGAATACTTAGATATCTTAATGGTACCACAAATCTAGGATTATGGTACACAAAATCAGAGAATCTTGAGTTAATTGCTTATGCTGATGCGGACTTTGCTGGCTGTAGACTAGATAGAAAAAACACATCAGGATCATGTCAATTTTTAGGACATGCCCTTGTTTCCTGGTCATCTAAGCAAACAAAACTCGGTTGCACTATCAACAACCGAAGCTGAATATATTACAGCAAGTGCATACTGTGCACAAGTTGTATGGATGAAAAACACCTTAGAAGATTACAAAGTTCATCTTAAAAATATTCCCATTAAATGTGATAACACAAGTGCAATATACTTAACCAAGAATCCTGTACAACACTCAAGAACAAAACATATTGATATTAGACATCACTTTATACGAGATCATGTTACTAATCATGACGTAACCATAGAGTTCATTGATACTAAACATCAACTAGCTGATATTTTTACAAAACCTCTAAGTGAAGAGCAATTTGATTTCATAAGAAGAGAATTAGGAATGTTGATGTGTTCGAATACATAAACTAGTTAAAATTATTTTTTGAACTTTATTAAATGCTCAAATCACTTGATTTACATGCCTAAATAACATGTTGGAATACAAAAATGTTTTGTCTTCATGATTGTATTTGAAAATTTGTAGCATAGTCTTGTCCGAATGCATGAAAGAGTTCACTTTTTGGATTCGCTTAACAATTGGAATGCTAAAAATCGAATTTTCTCATACACTCTTATGAAAAATATTTTTTTCTGAAATGGATCTGATGAAATGATTCCTGCTTATGAATTCCATCTTGAAATATGGATGATAGTATTTTTACTTGCAAAAATCTATTACAAACACATATCTTGACTCAAAGTAACTCACAAATAGCTGGAATCACAAATGGCTTTCCTCCTTCATGCACAAAGGATTAAAAAAAAAAAAAAAAAAAGGGAAGAAGTATTCAAAGCAATCTACGTATCATGCCTTCCTTTATATGCTTGATAACTTGCTTATATTGTTCTCCTGGTATCACAACTACCATGCTTTTTGTTGATGACAAAGGGGGAGAAATATATGAATTGATGCTATAAACACTGATGCTATGATTATGCCATGCTTGCATCACCAAGAGACATATAAATAGATGCCATGCATTAATTTGCATTATGCCTTGAGTTGATATCTTACCATGTGAAGAAATGCAACACTTGCTAAAATATTTGAAATGTGTACATCATGTAATGATATCAAAATCTTACTTCACAGCTTTACATGTTGATATCTTACAATATGATGAATTGCTACAATTACCATCATTCAAAATTGTTATGTAAAATTTGAAAATGAATGTCAAGCCTTGACATCATATTCAGAGAGATACATCATGATGGGAATCATGATGGGAGTATTGATAAGTTCAAATAATTTAAATTATCAATATGTCTCTTGAATTCTTAGGTCTTGAATTCAAGAATGACTTATCTCAAGTATGGCATATAGACAGGGGGAGTTAAGGTTAACTCCATTATCAATTGATTGTCATCATCAAAAAGGGGGAGATTGTTGAATCTCAGATTTTGATGATGAAGTCAATTGTCATTTGTTATCTAATCTATATGTTGAGATAAGTGTGCAGGATTAACTACGATGAAAGTGAGACATGCAGCAGGAGTTGCGCCGGAGTCAAGACAATGATCACGTTGGGAGTTCGAGAGTTCGACGGAAGTTCGGACAGTCGTCGGAGGTTCTGCGGGAATAAATCCGAGAAGTCCATAAGCTTGCCAAAGAAGCTCGTCGGAACTCGCCAAGTGAATCGTCGCAAGTCCAGGAGTTTGCCGGAAGTCCGCAGGAGCATCACCGAGGGTTCATCGGATGATCGACGGAAGTTCGCCGGAAGCTCACCAGAAGAAGCGATTGACACACCGGAGCAAGTTGCAGTAAATGTCTTAGGAAAAATCGTAGTTAGCACTTTGATTAAGTTGGAAATGGGAGGTGATCCCATTAACTTAATCTTGGGGCAATTGGGCCCCTGAAAAACCCGAATTGGGCCGAATGGATCAACCCATTCGGACCCTGATTTCTGCCAGGCGGTTGAACCGCCCAAGGCAGGAGGTTGCACCGCCTGGGCTCAGTCTCCGAGCGAGACTGGGCGGTGCAACCTCCCCTGACAGGAGGTGGCACCGCCTGAGCTTAGTCTTCGAGCTCTGCCAGGCTGTGCAACCGCTTCAGTCAAGAGGTGCAACCGCCTGAGCTCGGTCTTCGAGCTCTGTTAGGAGGTGCAACCGCCCCTGACAGGAGGTAGCACCACCCAGAGTCTCAGTCTTCGAGCTCTGCCAGGCGGTGCAACCGCTCCAGTTAGGAGCTACAACCGCCTAATCTCGGAATTCCGGGAATTGACTGTTTTGAGCTCCAAATTTGAACTGGGTTGGGGCCTATAAATACCCCAGCCATTCAGCACTGAAAGGGTATGAACTAACACCGAAATCTTGATCCTTTTCTGTGATTCTTAGAGCTCAAAATTGTTGTAAAGGCAAAAAGTTCTTCTCCCTTTGTTCTTCCAAGTTCTGAGTTATAAAGAGAGGAGAGAATATTCTGTAAGGGTTGTCTCCTAAGCCCGTCAAAAGGAGTGAATCTGTAAAAGGGTGGTTGGCCTTCGTCTATTGAAGGAAGGCCTCTAGTTGACGTCGGTGACCTCGTCGGTGGAGGAAGCCAAAAGTGGAGTAGGTCAAGATTGACCGAACCACTCTAAATCTCGGTTTGCATTTACTTTGAGCATCTTATCTTTACTATAAACCTCCTTAATAGCTTACTGCCTTCTGTGTTTTTACGAACGTGTTTCAAAGTTCAGTGCTTTCCGAATCGAGATTTAAAACGCAAATCAATTTTATCATACGAACATCGTGTTTCAGTTTGCGCTTACGTTTTGATTTCCATTATAACTGCAAACTACCTTTATATCTTTTCTTTAATTGCATCTCGCCTTATCTCAAGTTAAAGTGGTTTACGAATCAACTTTTATACCGAAATCGCTTTTATCGTACGAACGTCGTATTTCAGTTTGCGCTTATATTCTGATTTCCATCATAACTGCAAACTGCGTTCATATCTTTGCTACATCTCTCCTAGTCAAAAGTTGAAGTGATTTACGAATCGGCTTTCTTACCAAAATCACTTCTATCGAACGAAAGCAGTTTTCGATTTTAATCGCATAAGGTTTTCTGCTGCACTAATTCACCCCCCCCCTCTTAGTGCTCTTGATCCTAACAATTGGTATCAGAGCAGGGCTAACTCTCTAACGGATTAAAACCCAAGAGAGATGGCATACGCCGGAAACCAAGAGGACCATTCTATTACACGTCCACCCATGTTCAGTGGGACGGACTACACCTATTGGATGACCCGAATGAGGATCTTTCTTATTTCTATGGGCTCGAAAATCCAGAGGATATATGAATTGAGAATCATGGGTTTCCAATTATGAGAAATCAGATAGGGTTGAATCTAAATCGCATTTGTGATTTTAAATTTCTAATCTTCATATGTTATTTAGGCTAGAGAGCATCGCGAGTTCTATTTGGATCTCGGGTCATGAATATCGAGAATCCAAGGAGCAGGATATTATTTCTTGCTCCAGCTTATAATTTTTTTATGTCTTTATAGGAAAGGATGATTTTTAGGTACCCATTTGCTTTTCGGTGCCTCAAAAATAGATCTACATTGTTTATCATGTTGCATAGAATTTATCATGGTTCCTTTAGAAACCCAAATTAATTTGTTTGGACTAATTTTCTTGAATGGACAATTATGCGTTTTGTGTCTAAGTTTGTAACAAAAGTTACATTTTCTTTGGTGTCGAACATATAAGATGAGGCCTTTTATGAAGGTGGTTGGATTTTGGTGAGGACTTCTCACAAATCCGATTCCACTTCTTTTGGGAACGTGACCCTTGTTTGCAAGGATCATGTTCAATGACTTGCTACCAACCTCGAATTTCTTCAAGGTGTCCTTCAGTAGCAAGTTTTCCTTTTGGAGAGTTTCTAGATCATGGCATTTTGTGCATGAACTTAAACTATCATGATATTCAGTTTTTAACTTATCAAAATTACAAGTAAGACTATCATGCTCCTTTTTTAGCAATTTATATTTTCTACTAATATTCTTGCATTCATCAAATAAGTCATGGAAGGCATTTAATAATTCATCAAATGATAAATCTGCATCTATTAAATTCGTTACCTCCTCTCCGATGGCCATTAAGGCGTAATGAGCAACTTGCTCGGTGTTGGACTCCTCTTCTTCGGACGTGCTCGAGTCATCCCATGTTGCTTTGAGCACCTTCTTCTTTGATGTTCTCTTCTTGACTTGGGGACAATCACTCTTGTAGTGTCCCGGCTTCCTGCACTCATAGCAAATAACTTGGTCCTTCTTGGGTTCAAATTTATTTTTGATTTCATTCTTAAACTTGTTTCTTTTAATGAATTTTTTAAATTTTTTTGTTAGAAGTGCCAAGTCATCGTCACAGTCCTCATCACTTGAGTTTTCTCTCAAGTGATCTTCTGAAATTTTAAGTGCCATATCCTTCCTGTTCTTTGGGAGGATGTCTTCTTGCTTTTCATGAGCTTTGCAAGTCATCTCGTAGGTCATTAATGACCCGATTAGTTCTTTAAGAGGGAAGTTGTTTAGATCTTTCGCCTCTTGAATAGCAGTGACTTGAGGATCCCAACTCTTAGGAAGGGATCTTAGAATCTTATTTACGAGCTCAAAATCCGAAAAACTTTTTCCGAGTCCTTTTAGACCGTTGACGACATCCGTGAAACGGGTAAACATGTCGCCAATAGTCTCACTCGGTTTCATCCGGAAAAGTTCGAAAGAATGTAACAAAAGGTTGATTTTTGACTCTTTCACTCTACTTGTGCCTTCGTGAGTCACTTCGAGTGTGTGCCAAATATCAAATGCGGTTTCATAAACCGAAACACGGTTGAACTCGTTTTTATCAAGTGCACAAAATAAGGCATTCATAGCCTTTGCATTAAGAGCGAAAGCCTTCTTCTCCAATTCATTCCAATTGATCATTAGAAGAGAAGACTTCGAAAATCCATTTTTGACAAGATTCCAAAGTTCAAAATCTATAGAAATAAGAAAGATCCTCATTCGGGTCTTCCAATAGGTGTAGTCCGTCCCATTGAACATGGGTGGACGTATAATAGAGTGGCCCTCTTGGTTTTCGGTGTATGCCACCTCTCTTGGGTTTTAATCCGTTTGAGAGTTAACCCCACTCTGAAACCAATTGTTAGGATCAAGAGCACTAAGAGGGGGGGGGGGGGGGGGTGAATTAGTGCAGCAGAAATCTTTCGACGATAAAAATGTTCGAACGATAAAAATGATTTCGGTGTGAAAGCCGATTCTAAGATTACTTTAACTTAAGATCAAGCGAGATGACGTTAAAGTCAATCTATGAAGGCAGTTTGCAGTTATGATGAAAACCAGCATACAAGCGCAAACTGAAATATGACGTTCGTATGAAGAAACTGATTTACGTCTAAATGCTGATTTGTAAATCACTTGATTAGGCGAGATGTAGATTTAGCAAGGATATTAAGGCAGTTTGCAGTTAAGATAGAAATCAAAACGTAAACGCAAACTGAAATATAATGATCATACAGAAAAACAGATTTACGTCTAAACGTTGATTCAGAAAGTGCAAAGCTGAAACCCGATTGTATATGCGCAGAAAGTAGTAAGCTTTAGAGGAGGTTTGCAGTAAAGATAAAATGCTCAAAGTAAATGCAAACCGAGATTTAGAGTGGTTCGGTCAATCTTGACCTACTCCACTTTTGGCTTCCTCCACCGACGAGGTCACCGACGTCAACTAGAGGCCTTCCTTTAATAGGCGAAGGCCAACCACCCTTTTACATTTTCATTCCTTTTGACGGGCTTAGGAGACAACCCTTACAGAATTTTCTCTCCTCTCCTCTCTTTACAACTCAGAACTTGGAAGAAAAGAGGGAGAAGGACTTTTGGCCTTTACAACAATTTTGAGCTCTAAAAATCACAGAACAAGATCAAGATTTCGGAGTGTATTCTATATGCTTTCAGTGCTGAATGGGTGGGGTATTTATAGGTCCCAACCCAGTTCAAATTTGGAGCTCAAAATTGTCAATTCCCGGAATTTCGGGATCAGGCGGTTGCACCTCCTGACTGGAGCGGTTGCATTGCCTGGCAGAGCTCGAAGACTGAGCCTCTGGGCGGTGCCACCTCCTATCAGTGGCGGTTGCACCTCCTGCCAGATCTCGAAGACCGAGCTCAGGTGGTGCAACCTCCTGATTGAGGCGGTTGCACTGCTCAGCTAGTGCTCGGAGACCGAGCCCAAGCGGTACCACCTCCTGTCAGGGGAGGTTGCACCACCCAGTCTCGCTCGGAGATTGAGCCCAGGTGGTGCAACCTCCTGCCTTGGGCGGTTCAACCGCCTGGCAGAAATCAGGGTCCGAATGGGTTGATCCATTCGGCCCAATTTGGGTTTTTCAAGGGCCCAATTGCCCCAAGATTAAGTTAATGGGATCACCTCCCATTTCCAACTTAATCATTGTGCTAACTACGACATTCCCTAAGACATTTACTGCAACTTTCTCTGGTGTGTTAATCGCTTCTTCCGGCTAGCTTCCGGGGAACTTCCGTCGATCATCCGATGAACCCTCGGTGATGCTCCTATGGACTTCCGGCAAACTCCTGGACTTGCGACGATCCACTTGGCGAGTTCCGACGAGCTTCTTTGGTAAGCTCATGGACTTCTCGGATTTGTTCCTGCAGAACCTCCGACGACTGTCCGAACTTCTATCGAACTCTCGAACTCCCAATGTGATCATTGTCTTGACTCCGACGCAACTCCTGGTGCATGTCTTACTTTTATCGTTGTTAATCCTACACACTTATCTCAACATATGGATTAGATAACAAATGACAATTGACTTCCTCATCAAAATCCGAGATTCAACAAAAACATGTCAGAAGATTGGACGTTGAGCCGGTGGATCGGTTGACGTATCGACAGAAGACATCGAGCCATGGATTCGGGCATCGAACCAAGAAGAGCGGATATTGCGCTAAGGATATCAGAGTTGCGGAGTCAACTGGTCGATTGGGCAATAGGCCGCAAGAGAGGACGATGCGCCGAAGAATCGGACGAAGCGTCAAGAGACCAATGAAATGCCGGACAACATGATTCATGCTTAGTATTAATTGTCTAAATCAAAGTGTATTTTTACATATGCAGGATTAACTACGATAGCTTGACATAAAGCAAACTGAAGTCTCGAAGTCAAGGACATGATTTCGTTGGGAGTTCGGGAGTTCATCAGAAGTCCAGACATTCGTCGGAAGTTCTGTAGGAACCAGCCGAGAAGTCCAGGTGCTTGCCAAAGGAGCTCGTCAGAACTCGCAAAGAAGATCATCGTGAAGTCCAAGAGCTTGTTGGGAGTCTGTTGGAATATTGCCCGAGAGTTCATTGGAAGTTCGTCGAAAGATCATCGGAAGCTCGCCGGAAGAAACCAAGACATAAGGACTTGTTTAGTTTAGTAAATGTCTTAGATTTCATAGTTAGCACATAATTGGATTTGGATTTGGGCCAACCCAATTAGGGGCTAGTTAGGCCCATGTATGGACTGTGTTGGTCCCAATGAGAGGCCCAAACAGTGTCTCAGGAAGTGGCATCGTCGTGGCACAGTCTTTGAGACTTTGTTAGGCGGTGATATCGCCAGTCTGGGCGGTGGTACCGCCCCTGGCAGGTTGTTAAGCGGTGGTACCGCCCCTATCAGGCGGTGGTACCGCCCAGTGCAATGTTACTGTCAGACTGACACTGGCGATGGTACCACCCAACACAAGCGGTGGTACCGCCCGTACCCAAGAAACCCGGGATAAGATATTTTTAGACTCCAAGTTTGAATCAACTTGAGGCCTATAAATACCCCTCTCATCCTTGGTTAATACACAAAAGCACATAGAGTTTAAAAGTAAAGAAACACTATTGTAATCTCTTGTGAGAATCCTCCTCTAGTCTAAGATTAGAATTCTGTTTAGAGAGAAGTGTGTGTACTTGTAAAGGTTGACTTCTAAACGTATAAAAAGGAGAAGAGGGGTGTAAGAAGAAGGTTAATCTTTTCCTATTAAAGGAAGATCGATAGTGGATGTCGGTGGCCTTGACAGAAGAGGAATCGGTGGAATGGATGTAGGTCACGATGACTGAACCACTATAAATTTGCATGTTCTCTGGTTTACATTCGATGAATCTCGAATTTTGATGATGAAACCAATTTATAAGTGTTTATGATTTAATCTGCATTTTAAGTGATGCAAGATACTTCAATAATGATGAGATAATTAAAGCAGGACAAACCATGTTGGGCCGGAGAAAAACATGTCAGAATTGGACGTCGGGCCGGAGGATTAGTAGACATATCGATAGAAGGCTTCAGGCCATGGATTCATGCATTAGGTCAAGAAGAGCGGATATTGCGCCAAGAATATCGGAGTTACGGAGTCAACTGGCCGATTAGGCAATAGGCCGCAAGAGAGGACAATGTGACGAAGAATCGGACGAAGCGTCGAGGGACCAATGACATGCCGGACAACATGATTAATGCTTAGTATTAATTGTCTAGATCGAAGTGTGTTTTTACATGTACAGGATTAACTACGATAGCAAGGCATAAAGCAAAATGAAGTCTCAGAGTCAAGGACGTAATTTCGTTGGGAGTTCAAGAGTTCGTCGGAAGTCCAAACGTTCTATTACGGACAAACTTCTGAACAGGATGTTTGATGTAATGTTTATGTATGTCCATGTATTTTGGTATATTTATGCTTTGCATAGCATGCAGAGGGATGGTTGAAGGCTTAATAGTCCCATTTTAGTTGAGTTGGTGTCCGCTTTAGGCTTGTAAATAAAGGTTGTGTCAAGTGGACACTTGTGAGAGATTTTCGATCTGTAATGGACCATTTTAACTTTTTGTTGTGCAACTGTTTAGAGCTTGTCAAGTCTGTTTGTAATTTGCATTGTCTATGAAGTGTTTCCTGGAATGCTTGCTTGTGGATCCTGAGTGAGGCATTTTCTCTAACCTGTTTTCTCTTTTATGGGTCGTAAGAGACCATGGGAGGAATTGGGGAGGCTAACCTTTGAGGACGGACACGCAAGGGTGCCGCACGACTTAGGCAAAACTAGCTAAGTCCGTGACAGATGGTATCAGAGCAGGACAAGCACTCATAGAAACACTTAGTATGTAAACGTGGGGGACCTAGCGGGGCTGCGTTGAGGGCAGTTAGCACACATGCGACCGTTTGGGGGAAAACGGGGTTGGAGATGTAGGGAAAATGAGTCACTCGGAGGAGCGAGCATCTGAGATTGGCATTCAGAGGAATGGCCAACCCTTCGCGCAAGAGGCACCACGAGAACAGGCAAGCTTGGAAGAATGCGGAGCGCACAACGGTTGCGATAGCTGAGTTTGAGCTACGGCTCAACGTCGACAACTATACTTGATGGTGCTCAAGGCAAGCGAGGCACTTGGTAAAGGATGAGACTATACAAGGTGAAATAAATTGCTCAGCGACCGAAAGAGTTGTGCAAAGCTCACAAAGGTGAGGGGAATTGTTAACTTAAAGAATTCGGTACTCATACATGGGCTTATATGCGGATGATGGAATGTTCATGGCCATCCCAAGGTGATCGAAACTCGGCGCCATGGAGCATTGAAACTTTCTCTTTGGCATGTGAAGGATACGTCCGTAGGAGGTTGAAGTGTGCAACGAGTTCAGCATGTTGCTAGGCCTTGAGTGGTGTAGCGGGGGCTGTATTGACGTGAAGTCACAATCTAGCAAGTGCGTTTGCAGGAGGCAGAACAATGTACAGTTTGTTCAGCAAATCAGAGTAGTCCAACGGGATGGTGGTCTCCGAAACGAAGAGAGATGTTGCTCCAATGGGACAGTTATCCAGGAGGGATAAGTCCCGGCTCTCTAGAAGGAGAATCATGTGGGACGAACCTCACATGTTGAGGAGGAGTACCTCAACAAACAACAACTCCATGAAGCTCAATGGACTGAGCAAGTAGCGAGGAGTCGTCACATGATCTCGCTCGAGAGAATGCATTAGTGGATGCATTGCGAGATCAAGTGGGGGAGCGACCCAAAGCAACACAAATGAAGGCACACTTAAAGTCGATATGGAGATCGGATTCAAGGGAGGGCTGACCCGTGGAATGGTGGGTACGAGGGTGACCATCAACTCAATGCAAAAACGAGGAGCGGAGCAACTTAGGTGTAACTTGGCGAAGTACCCAAGCCGCATGAAGGGAGCCAGCATAAAAGATGGAACATGGAGTGGAGGCACAAAGCTTTCCTTGGACAGAGGTCAAGGACATGAACTCTTGCACAGGCATGAGCAGGATCATGTTGTTCCATGGGTCCTTCATTTTGATGGAGCAGACTCATCTTGCATGGTGCCAAAGACGAAGGGAGCTTCTAGGCACATGCACCTTATCTCGAAAAAGCATTTGATGGAGGAACTAAGGTGACTCAATTTGCAGAGGTGAAGTTGGGTTTAGAAGGCCTTGGCATGGGGCAAGAGAATGCAGAGGCGGGTACTCTTGAAGAATATGCCATAGTGTTGCCATTCAAGTTGCCATGAAGGAAGCGGTGCACAGCAAAGATTGTGCTGGTAAGGGCAAAGGCCCAGGATCCAGACAATGGTGCACTAACTATAGTGAAGTCGAGGGACTTCGGGAGCTACTAGGCGACGGATTGTCCTAGAGCGGTGCTTCATCTAGGTGTGACCCAAGAGTGGGTGGATGAAGGTCGATTGCCAAATGAGCGAACAAAATCGAAGGTGGAAGAGACCCTGCGATGTATTGGCAGAGGCCACACATGGAGGGATCATAATTCGAGTTCATCCTATAAGGATCAGAATGCAATGGAGATGTCACCAAGAGGCGACATGGTGCAGTGGATCGTGGTGGAACAGTTCGTGGCAATGCGATACACATGACATAGTCCCGTGAGGGACTAGATCATACAGAGGTATGATCGGGAGCTACTGGAAGCTCCACTTCGATGAACAACACGACAACAAGAAGGGCTATGGATTCAAGGAGTGAAGGCCATGGTACCGTAGAGGCGGGTCTTCTGTGCGTGCATCGAATTTTGCATAGGATGAAAGCCTTGGTCATCAGCATATGGGGGCTGTGTTCCACCAAGGGAAAAGTTCAAATGCAAGTACTAGTGAGTTCCATGGGAGGGACTTGATCATGCAGAGGTATGATCGAAGTAGTTGGAGAGTTGGACTACTCCAAAGCTCATATTCGCTTAAGAGAGCCCGGCAAGTCAGAGGACAAGGTCGAGTAAGTGAACGTTGCTACCAAGGAAGCTAAGGAGAACAAAATCGATGCAAACCCTATAATGCGATGGCAGAGGCCATGCATGGGAGTTGCAGTCTGTCTTTCCATCGACCAAAGAGAGATGCTTGGAGAACACAGAGGTGTTGAAGCAAGGGGTCGAAAGGGGCGAGGAAGCGACGACAAGTCCAGAGGGACTTCGCTACCTAAAATCAAGCATCAGTTAGAATGGAGGTGGACTCGGAAGAGTGCCATAGAGACATATCTACTGATCGTGAAGAAAAGAGATGCAGATGCGAGGTGACAGATAGTAGGGCCATGGGCATGGTAGTGCCATGGTACCACAGAGGTGGGACTTCCGTAAAAGTCATTGATCCCTTGCTCTCATGGAGGGAGAGCGCTTGGTCGTGAAAGGGGCTGAGGAGGTGGAGCATGCAGAGGCAAACTCTAAGTACCGAGACAAGGCTGAAGGGCAAAGGCCAAGGAATTTCGTAAGACCAGTGTCAATGAGCTTCTCATCAAGATAGTCGAAAGTGAAGGACTTTGGGTCATGCAAGAGTGCACGGCCAAAGAACAAAGCAAGCAGTACGCGGTGCTATACCTTTGCTACTCAGGGGAGTAGGCGGTAGGGTTGATGGAGAAGACGGTACAATCCCAGAGACGACCAAATCTATTAGAGAATTACTCCAAGTTGGGGTGAAAACTTCTTGCATTCCAGAAGTTCGATGGCATTGAGAAGGTGAATCACAGTAGCTAACTTAACGCAAGGAGTGCAAACACTTCAAGTGCTTCAGAAGTGTAAGCAAAGAGCAGGCGAAGGCTAGTAACCAGCTCGATGCATGGAGTACAACCTCGAGGAGGCGGGCGAAGTCAAGTAACCTTTGCCTTCTCAACCCTTAAGAGAATGGGCGAAACCGAGTACCCCAATTCTCTTATCTGTCCAGTAGAGGAGCTCTACACAGGTTCAAAGACCCTTCGAAGATAATGGAAGAAAATAGTTATCAAATCTTCACCAACGGTGATCAGTGCTACTGAGAGTAGATTGTTCGCTTCATTTCCCAACGAAATACCAATCGAAAGTAGAAGTGATGCGAACCTACTTGGAAGTGACAACTAAGTGAAAGAAGAGTCAATGGGCAAATTTTATGGAGGAAGGACCCAAAACTTCAGAAGTTTACGAGACGATGCTCGTTAAAGCTCCAATAAGCATCCACCTAGTTCAAGCAACATGAGGCATTTGAGAGACTAGCGCAGTAAGGATGGTCTTTTCCTTCATCTGGAGGATCCGTAGAAACCAACAAGGATCAACACAACTCAGCCAACCCCACACTAGAGTCAGAGTCATTGGCAAGTTGAAGCAGCATGGCAGATCAAAGGTTTGACTAAAAAACAAGAAGAAAACAACAGCGGAGAGCAGTTGGGAGCTAGGAGGCGCATTGTAGTTGGAGCAGAAGATTGAAGACTCAGCAAAGGCAAGGAGTTGTAGTGTCGGCAAAGGCTTCGACGAGGACATCGAAGGAATAAGTGGGGGAGAATGTCAAAGACAAACTTCTAAATAGGATGTTTGATGTAATGCTTATGTATGTCCGTATTTTTTGGTATGTTTATGCTTTGCATAGCATGTAGAGGGACGACCGAAGGCTTAATAGTCCCATTTTAGTTGGGTTGGTGGCCGCTTTAGGCTTGTAAATAAAGGTTATGTTAAGTGGACACTTGTGAGAGATTTTCGGTCTATAATGGACCATTTTAACCTTTTGTTATGAATTGTTCAAAGCTTGTAAAGTCCGTTTGTAATTTGCATTATCCATAAAGTGTTTCCTGGAATGTTTGCTTGTGGATCTTGAGTGAGGCATTTTCTCTAACCCGTTTTCTCTTTTGTGGGTTCTAAGGGACCATGGGAGGTTTCGGGGAGGCTGACCTTTGCGGACAGACACACAAGGGTGCCGCACGACTTAGGTAAAACCAGCTAAGTCCGTGACAGTTTGTTAGAAGTTCTGTAGGAACCAGCCGAGAAGTTTAGGAGCTTACCAAAAAAGCTCATCAGAACTCACTAAGAAGATTGTCATGAAGTCTAGGAGCTTGCCGGGAGTCCGTTGGAATAGTACCGAGAGATCGTCGGAAGTTCGCCGGAAGATCGTTAGAAGCTCGCCGGAAGAAACTAGACTTACGTACTTGTTTAGCTTAGAATATGTCTTAGGAATTGTAGTTATCACGTAATTATGTTTGGACTTGGGCCAACCCAATTAGGGGCCAGTTGGGCCTATGTAAGAACTGTGTTGACCCCAATGAGAGGCCCAAACAATGTCCCAAGAAGTGGTACCGTCGTGGCACACTCTCCGAGATTATGTCTGGCGGTGGTACCACCCAGACATAGCCGCCGAGTGGCTGCAAGAAGTGGTACGACCAGTCTGGGCGGTGGTACCACCAAGTGTCAGGCGGTGGTACTGCCCAGCGTAATGTTAGTGTCAGACTGACACTGGCAGTGGTACCGCCCAGCACAAGCGGTGGTATTGTCTGTGTCCAAGAAACCCAGGATGAGATATTTTTAGACTCCAAGTTTGAATCAACTTGAGGCCTATAAATACCTCTCTCATCCCTGGTTAAAGAACACAAGTATTTAGAGTGAAAAAGGAAAGAAACGCTGCTACAATCTTGTGTGAACTTCTCTCAAAGTTCTAAGTGTTAGAATAGTTTGAGAGAGAAGTAAGTGGGGGTGCAAGAGTTATCTCCTAAACCTGATAAAAGGAGGATTGAGTTGTAAAAGGTGGTTGGTCTTCGCCTATTGAAGGAATACCGATAGTGGATGCTGGTGGCCTCGACGGAAGGTGAATCGGCGGAGTGGATGTAGGTCACGACGAGCGAACCACTATAAAATTGGCGTGCTCTCTAGTTTGCATTTCTATTATTGCCATTTACTTTACTGCAAACCATTTTACTTGCTTACTGCCTTCAATACATTTACGAACACTTGTTTCAAGTTAAGTTTCCGAAATCGATTTTCAACGTACGAAAAGATTTTACGAAGTTGACATGATTTTACTGCTGCACTAATTCACCCCTCCCTCTTAGTGCCGCTCTTGATCCTAACAACATTTCCTTGATGCAATTCACCTTGCTGCAAACCTCTTTAATTGAGTACTGTCTTCAATTCATTTATAAATGTGTTTCAAAATTATTACCTTTACGAAACGTTTTTCTTCGGAATCAGTTTTTATCAAAACAAGAAGTTTTTAAACCGACGTAATTTTACCGCTGCACTAATTCACCCCCCCTCTTAGTGCCGACTCCATTCCTAACAATTGGTATTAGAGCCTCGTTTTCTCATTTGGTTTAACACCCAAAGATTTGACTCTTTTCGGCTTTCAAGAGGGTCACTTTCTCATTCGTCCTCCCTTTTTCAATGGGACGGACTACACATATTGGAAAACTTGAATGAGAGTTTTCTTGCTTTCGTTGAATCTCGATTTATGAAATTTAGTCAAAAATAGTTTTCAAAAGTCTTCTCTTCCAATAAACCATTAGAATGATTTGGAGAAGAAAACTTTTTTTTTAAATGCTAGAGTAATGAATGCTCTATTTTGCGCCTTAGATAAAATTGAGTTTAATCGAATTTCTATGTGCGAAACGGCTTTCGATATTTGGCATACTCTTGAAATCACACATGAAGGCACTAGCAAAGTTAAAAATTTAAAAATTAACTTTTTAATGCATGATTTTGAACTTTTTCGAATGAAGCCAAGTGAAACCATTGTTGACATGTACACTCGTTTTACGGATGTCGTCAATGGTTTAAAAGCATTTGGTAGAAGTTTTTCAAATTTTGAACTTGTAAACAAAATTTTACGTTCTCTTAATAAGAGTTGGGATCCAAAAGTAACCGCAATACAAGAGGCTAAAAACCTGTCACGCCCCTCAAAAATATCGATGATATTAAAATTTTCATCACAAATCTATCCAGGATCCAAACTAACATTTGAGAATACTAAAAACATCCAAACATCTAATAATCCATAAAACCTGTGCAGTTTATAACTATACAACACATCACTCGATGATTCATAAAATCCGATCCCAACTCACCAAAATAATAATCACAACATAAATTCACAAGTGTGGGAGTCTATACAATCACAAACCAACGTTTACCACAAGTTCATATCATTACACGAATTAAACTTAACATTCCAGAATCCTAAACATGAGAGGTTCTTTAAACTTATACAAAATCCACAAGCTTAGATTCACCGTCAACATTTCATTAAATGTAAGTGTGCTTATACAACAAAAATATATATATTAATAAAGATCTGCCCAAAATCTTCTAGCTTTCCATTGCTTCAGCCCAATTTTAACATTTAAGCAAGCGACAAGCTATCCTAAAAAATTTATATAGTAACGGAGTGAGCATATAAAGCTCAGCAAGTGACTAACATATCCATGGCAAGAGAGGACAATATTTAAACAAATAAGGTTTCAAAATACAAGGCAGAATATAAAAAATTCATAGATGTAATCTCTCTAAGTGTAGAATCACAAATGTCATTTCAATCAAATATATTTGGTTCATAATAGATGGAGCATAGAGTAATTGGAGCATATTAATAACCAATGAAATGTTTTGGAGCTTATCAATGACGTATGAAAGGTTTCTGAGCATATCAATGGCAAATAGGACATTCCAGAACATATCAATAGCATATGAAATATTTCAAAGCGTATCAACAATGTACGAATATTTCAGAGCATATCAAAGAATGATACGAAACAGAAGCTGAAACATCGTAATTGACGTTGCATTCATATGTTTCTTATCCAAAGCGCATATAGAAATACATAGCCAAAGCTCTGGATATCATATCAAACATATAGAAGGTGTAGTGGGACCATAGATAGAATGTGATTCATCCATTTCTGAATGACCACCAGACAGAAGTCTCCCACATTTGGGAGCTCCATCCATCCATGTCTAGGTGAAGTTAGAGGGGGCCGACAAAGCATCACAAGTTCTATGCATAACTCTCTTTATCATTTTTGGCAAAGGTTCATATTATCCCATAACACCAAAGTACAAAAGGGCAGTATGAACAATAAATAGCACATATCGGAAGCACACGCGGAACAACAAAACGTATATATGCCTTTACGAGTCAATATGATGCAAGCAATAATCTTTCATAAATGTATTCAGATTTGACAGGAAATGAAAGCAAGAGTACACACGGATTCCAAGAATCATATATAGCTCAATTCAAATAAGAAGGTTCGATGAATTCAATATCCAAAGGAATGAAACTAGAATAGGCACATATCGAAAGTAAATACAGAACAATAGGATATACATGTGCCTATATGAGGCAATACGATATAGCATAAACGTTACACAATATGTTTCAAGAATGTAAATAACTTATAGACAAGAGCAAACCAGAATTTAAGCATTAATATAAACCTTAATTGAGTGAAGGAAACTGAATAAAATCTATTTCTAAATGAATGAAAACATAATATGCGAAATCGACCAAAGCTCGATTTCTGATAGAGTTCGAGAGGCACATTGAACAAATACTTCAGATTGTCAATTACGCTCCAATACCCTGAAGAAAGCTATTGTCGAAAGATATATCAATCTATTTTATGATGAAATAAGTTTTGTACGAATCAAGGTTTCCAACAAGGAGTTACTATTAATTTAGTAACCAAAGGTCAAAAACAAAATCACTGTTTTGCAGAATTCATAGGGTCGGATTCAATAGATAACAGGATAAGCTTTTGAATTCCAAATTTTTTAATCTATATATCAAAAGAAAGATCTATAAGTATAATTTCAAATGAAGTCAGTTTGGTACAAATCAAAATTTCCAACGGGGACTTATAGGCATTTTAGTATCAAAAGGTTAGAAATTTCGATCCCTGTTTTGCAGCATCCATAGGCTCATTTGAAACAGAAGTTTGGGTAAGTATTCAGTGTCTAAAATTTTCAATATCAGTGTTAAAAGAAAGATATAAGAGTCTAATTTCAAATGAATAAGGTCCTGCCTAAATCTACATTTGGTACTAAAATTTATGGCTGAAACAATCTATAGGGGTTAGTTTATAGAAAAATTTCAGATCCATGGTTTTGTGTCTAACAAGAGAAATATTAGGTTCTAAGCAGAAATCTTTCAGATTATTCAGAATTAATATAAGAACAGAGACTAATATTTTTGTAGGATGAGATTAGAATACTTGCCTTTGAGAATTATGACCTCAAATGGGAAGATTTGAGCAAAACCCCAAAACCCCAAAACCCCAAAGCCCCAAATTTCTCTTCTTCTTCTTCCCCCCCTTTTTTTTATTCTTCTTTCTCTCTTCCTCTGTTCTTCCATGCAGCTGCCTTCTCTGGTTCCTTCAGAATGAAGGCAGAGAGGCTTAAGCGGTGGGATTTGTAATTTTATGTATTTTGCAGTTTAGTCCTTGCATTATTATATTTACAATTAGGTACTCAAGGTTTACATATAGGTTCTTAGATTTTTTTTTCTCTTTGAACATATCCCTAAATCTTATGAATAAGTTCTCAGATTTATACTTTGGCTCTTTTATCAAATTTAAAATAGATTCTTACATTACAACTATAAATTTATACAAAAATTTAGAAATGAGGGATGTTAAACTCTCCCCCCCTTAAAAGAAAATTTTAGTCCTCTAAATTTATCATACCTCTATCGATGAAAAGACGAGGATAAACCTTTTTCATTTCCCCCTCTAGCTCCCAGGTTGTTTCCTCTCTAGAATGATGTCTCCAAATTACTTTAACCAGAGGGAAAACCCGATTCCTTAAGATCTTTTCCTTCTTATCAACAATCTGAGTGGGCTCTTCCATATAAGATAAATCTTTATCGATCTCCATCAGCTCATACTTAATGATATGAGAAGGATCAGGTATTTACTTTCTAATCATCAAAACATGAAATATATTATGGATATGGCACAACGATGGTGGCAAGGCAATCCTGTAAGCGACAGAACCAACCCTCTCAAGGACCTCAAAAGGTCCAATAAATCTTGGGCTTAACTTTCCTTTCTTCCCAAACCTTACAATGCCTTTAGAAGGGGAGACCTTTAAGAATACAAAATCTTCGATTTCAAATTCAATATCTCGTCTTATATTGTCAGCATAACTCTTTTGACGACTCTGAGTAGTTTTCAAACTTTTCCTTATAACTTAAATTTTCTCAGTAGTTTCTTATATTTTGTCTGGTGCTAACAACATTTTGTCACCAACTTCCTCCTAACATATAGGTGTTATGCACTTTCGCCCATATAAAGCTTCATAAAGAGTCATCTGAATACTTGAATGATAACTATTATTATAAGTGAACTCAATAAGTGAAATATCTTTATCCCATTCACATTTTCAATCCATAACATATTGCTAGTCATAGGTGCCCAGCAAGCCAATCATGTGAGTGATGACACGTGTGACTTAATAAAAAATCTTTTTGCTTATTATATTTTGGCATATATCACTTTATAACTATTGCATATATGCATATATATATATTGTGATGTCCTTGGATTTGTGCAATGGGAATCGGATCATGATGAGATCACGAAAATGAGATCGATTCACCTTTAAACACATATATTAAATAATCTCAGTCATAAGTTACTCGAGAGGGACATCGTGATAATCAGACAGACTGGTGTGCTGTGTACCCGTCCATATGATGGATGCAGCTGGTCTCATAGCTGCTCGTGTAGGGACACTAGGGATACAATACAAGTGCTCATTGGAGAATGAGTTTACTGATTGATCCGCTTATGGAATGCTGGATGGTTGATGATGCCTTATTGTTAGACAACGATTCCGTAGTCCTAGTGGTATATCTGGTCCTTAGACTTGAGACACCAAGGATGTCCTGTATGAGTGCTCCACTCTTTGATACAATACTTATAGGTTTGACTATCCCAGATCTAGTACAGCTGGTCATTGGGAGTGGTAGTCGACCTTACGAGGGCTATTGAGTGTCAATAGAGGATCATCCACTCTCGGAGTCATGAGAGGAATATCACTTATGTTCTTGCTCAGACAAATCCCTAGCCAGGGTCATTCAGGTTGAGAGGAAAAGAGTTCTCAGGGAGAATTCGATTAGAGTGAGACTCGAGTAGAAACCGTATGGGTCTGACAGCACCATGCTCGATATACGGTCTCTGGGATATTAGATGGATGAGGGACTATAGGTACACGATAACTGAGGACAGATAGGTTCAATGGATTGGATTCCCCTATATTGTTTGGGGACTACGATGTAGTGGCCTAGTACGTCCGTAGTCGATGAGTCGAGTGAATTATTACAGAGATAATAATTCACTAAGTTAGAAGGAGTTCTGACAGGTATGACTCACAACCAGCTCGATATTGGGCCTAGAGGGTCACACACATATGGTAGGCATTGCGATGAGTAGAGGTTCGGATATGAGATATCCGACGGAGCCCATGTCTTATTGGATATCCAATAAGCCCCTGAATTATTGGATCCCATGGACGAAATCCAATAAGAGCCCATGAGAGATTATTGGATAGAGATCCACAAATCTAAAAGGCTTGGGTTATTGGATGCAGATCCAATACCCACTAGGGGAGGATCCATCAGGGTTTGATAGGGGACCTCTATAAATAAGAGGGATTCAGAGCCTCAAAGGCTAGAGTCTTTGCTTGCCTCTCCTATTCTCCTTCCCCTCTCCACCTTAGAGTAGGCTTGGAGTTTTGAGGAGCATCGTCGCAGCCCTGTTGTGTGGATTACTGCTAGAGAGGACGCTTGACCTCCTTCACCCTCTCCTAAAGATCTGCAAGAAAACAAGGATATACGATCTCCCTAGGTAACACAATCTACTCTATACACAGTTTTTCTGTTTCGCAGATTTTGCGCACCAATCTTCGCACGACGATGAACATCTCTTTGGGAATCGGGGATTTTGTTTTCTCGTTCTTCCGCTACGCATGTGATGTCGCCCCCAAGATTTCCCAACAGTGGTATCAGAGCTAGGTTGTTCATGCGATAGATTGGTTTTGAACTGCGTGTGTTGTGTTTTGAAGAAACTTTTGACGTCAAAATCGTTGACGCAATAGCGAGAAAGGGCAGCAACAGTTGCTGCCCTTGATCTACGTGCGTGTAGTGCAACCGAAAGCAGGCAGCACAAGGGCTTCGTCTGTAGCAGTCGGTCGACGGCCTGCTTGTAGCAGGTTTAATGCCGGTGGGGTTGGCGGCCTGCGGGCAGAGGCACCTGCGGTTGCTTCTCCCGCGGGGTGAGGCGCCGTAGGGCAGTGGTGCTTGCCGCCGCTGCTCCCGCGGGCGAAACCCCCCCGTAGGGGCGGCCGCCCGGGGGGACAGCACTGCCTGGGGGCGTTGCCCCATAGGCAGAACCGCCCGCGGAGGCGGCGGCCCCTGCGGGGCGCCCACCTACAGGGGTAGTGCCGCCTGCGGGCATGCCACCTGCAGGCGAGTGCAGCGCCCCGCCCTCCGTCGCACAGCCTGCCGTCGGCAGGGTGGCAGCGGTAGCGACAACAAGGGAGTAGGGCATTAGAGCATTCTTGGGCAAAAAAGATAGTTTTACCCTTGTGAATTTCAGAAATTCAAATTCTATCCTTTTATCCAAATTATGAAAATACCCCTATGAATTCAAAAATTCCCTATATGTCCCTGATTTCATAAAATACTAATTAATTAAAAGGTTTAGTTGATTATTATTTTTATCATAATCTAGTAGTCCTACATGATGATTATTTATACATGTGATGTTTGATGTGTGAACGGATGATCATAGACCGTGTGATATGTGTACTTGTGATTATTATTATTGGGGTCTGCGAGCCTCCATTATATTTCTCATTTATTGTTGGGTCTGCGTGGCTATGATTAAGTTGTAATCACATGAGGAGGTGCAGCGGGGGCGTAGATGCAAAAGCGAGACCCACGAGACGGACGATCATGATGCATGAAGATATATCGAGATGTCGACGGAACTGACAAGGACGAGATGGACGATCACAGGGCATGGAAATGCACTGTTGCACACATAGATCTTGATGTGAGTGATTAGGCCTACTGGCTCGGGCCTAATCACATTAGGTTGTGGTCCATGATCATTTGGTGTGATTGCTTATACACATACTAGATATGTATATGTATTTGCATGCGATGTAGATATATATTAAATATGTATATGTGTGACATGTCATATTAGGAGACCAAATCATAGAAACATCTCTCTCGATAATATTAAGTCGGTAAACGTGAGACAATTAGATTGACCCACGTGGCCTTCCATCGTTATAAGTAGGAATCGATTCCCGATGTAGGTTGAGTTGGTCGAGTCCCTCGAGACTTACCTATATCACGATTTGCTATCTTGCTTATGACATAGAGAGGTCACTGGTAACCTGAGGACATGGTATGCTTGGTCGAGTCCCTCGAGGGTATATCATCAAATCAGACTCATCTTGTAACGAAGGTGTTGACTTTGTTGAATCTCGGATTTTGATGATAAAATCAATTGATGGGTTAATTGATCTAATCCATATTATTGAGTTAAATGTGTAGGATTAACTACGATAACCAGAAAACATAAAGAAAGAATACCAGAGTCAAGTTCGATGGACGTTTAAGAGACCGAAGAATCGTCGGAGATGCTGCCGGAACCAACCGAGAAGAAATCGGGAACCTGTCGAAATTTTTGGAAGTTCGCCGAAGAGATCGTCGAAGGTTCGCAGAGATCATCGAGAAGGCTCGGCTACTCGTTAAAGTCATCACAAGATCGGGAGCTTGATGGGAGTTCGTCGGAAGATGTTCGTCAGAAAGCTCGCCGGAACAAGACTCGACGTCCGCGGTTGAAAACTTGCTTAGGATGTTTTTAGTTATGTAGTTCACATGTAATTAGGATTAGAATTAAGAGATAATCCTATATCCTGGTTAGGGGCCAACTGGGCCCAAAATATGACTTGATTTGTGTTAAATTTAAAGCCCAACCAGTGAACCCGAGACCCAGGCGGTGGCACCGCCCAGCACCCGAGAGCCAAGCGGTGGCACCGCTTGGCTGGGCGGTGGCACCGCCAATCCACTGTTAGTGTCAGACACTGACAGGCGGTGGCACCACCAGCATCGGGAACCAAAGAGAATTCAAAATTTGGAGCCCAAATTTGAATCCTCTTGAGGCCTATAAATACCCCTCAAATCTCAGCTGAGATAACAACTTTTTGAGAAGCAATTGATTGAGAGAAAGGTCTTAGAAAAGTCTTAGCAAGTCTTGTTTTCAATTTGCTAGTGTTCACCTCCTTCTTTCTTGCTGAAAATTTGTAAGAGAGTGAACCGCTTGTAAAAAGTTGTAAGAGGGGTATTTGCCCTTCCCTTTCAAGAGATTTGCTAGTGGAAGGTGGGAGCCTCATCGAAGAGGGCCTTGTAAGTGGATGTAGGTCATTTGACCGAACCACTTTAAAATCGGCGTGATCTCTGTGTTAGGATCAAGAGCACTAAGAGGGGGGGGGGGGTGAATTAGTGCAGCGAAAATCTTTCACTATTAAAATCAAAAGCTGCGTTCGTTTGATAAAAACGATTTCGATGTAAAAGCTGATTCTAAAATTACTTTAACTTAAGATTAAGCGAGATGACGTTAGAGTAAATCTACGAAGGCAGTTTGCAGTTTATGATGAAAATCAGAATGCAAGTGCAAACTGAAATCCGACGTTCGTACGATAAAACCGGTTTACGTCTAAATGCTGATTTTGAAGATACTGAACTATGAGATACATTTTATAAATGCGCAGAAGGCAGTTTGTAGTTATGATTGAAATCAAAACGTAAACGTAAACTGAAATGTAATGATCGCACGAAAAAGCCGATTTACGTCTAAATGCAGATTCAGAAAGCTCTGAACTTAGAAACTCGTTCATAAAAGCGCAGAAGGCAGTAGCTATTTAGGAGGTTTGCAGTAAAGATAAAATGCTCAAAGTAAATACAAACCAAGATTTAGAGTGGTTCGGCCAATCTTGACCTACTCCACTTTTGGCTTCCTCCACCGACGAGGTCACCGACGTCAACTAGATGCCTTCCTTCAATAGGGGAAGGCCAACCACCCTTTTATAGTTTCACTCCTTTTGACGGGCTTAGGAGATAACCCTTACAGAAAATTTCTCTCCTCTCTTTACAACTCAAAACTTTGAAGAATAGAGGGAGGAGAACTTTTGGCCTTTACAACAATTTTGAGCTCTAAGAATCACCGAAAAAGATCAAGATTTTGATTGTAAGTTGTGCTCTTTCAGTGCTGAATGGGTGGGGTATTTATAGGCCCCAACCCAGTTCAAATTTGGAGCTCAAAACTGTCAATTCCCAGAATTCCGGGATCAGGCGGTTGCACCTCTTGATTGGGGCGGTTGCACCGCCTGGCAGAGCTCGAAGATTGAGCCTTTGGGCGGTGCCACCTTTGTCAGGGGTGGTTGCACCTCTCTGCCAGAGCTCGAAGACCGAGCTCAGGCGATTGCACCTCCTGACTGGGGCGGTTGCACCGCCTGCCAGAGCTCGAAGACCGAGCTCAGGCGGTGCTACCTCCTGTTAGGGGAGGTTGCACCGCCCAGTCTCGCTCGGAGATTGAGCCCAGGCGGTGCTACCTCCTGGCTGGGGCGGTTGCACCACCCAGTCTCCCTGGGAGACTTAGCCCAGGCGGTGCTACCTCCTGGCTTGGGCGGTTGCACCTCCCACAACAATCAGGGTCCGAATGGGTAGATCCATTCGGCCCAATTTGGGATTTTCAGGGGCCCAATTGCCCCAAGATTAAGCTAATGGGATCAACTCCCATTTCCTAATTAATCATTGTGCTAACTACGATAAATCCTAAGACAATTTCTGCAACTTGCTGCGGTGCATCAATCGCTTCTTCCGGCGAGTTTCCGGCGAACTTCCGTCGATCATCCGATGAACCCTCGGTGATGCTCCTGCGGACTTTCGGCAAACTCCTGGACTTGCGACGATCCACTTGGCGAGTTCCGACGAGCTTCGTTTGGCAAGCTTATGGACTTCTCGGATTTGTTCCCGCAGAACCTCCGACGAGTGTCCGAACTTTCATCGAACTCTCGAACTCCCAACGTGATCATTGTCTTGACTCCAGCGCAACTCCTGCTGCATGTCTAACTTTCATCATAGTTAATCCTGCACACTTATCTCAACATATAGATTCGACAACAAATGACAATTGACTTCATCATCAAAATCCGAGATTCAACAATCTCCCCTTTTTGATGATGACAATCAATTGATAATGGAGTTAACCTTAACTCCCCCTGTCTATATGCCATACTTGAGATAAGTCATTCTTGAATTCAAAACCTTAAGAATTCAAGAGACATATTGATAAGTTAAAATCATTTGAACTTATCAATATTCCCATCATGATTCCTATCATGATGTATCTCTCTGAAGATGATGTCAAGGCTTGACATTCATTTTCAAATTTTACATTACAAGTTTGAATGATGGTAATAGTAACAATTCATCATATTGTAAGATATCAGCATGTAAAACTGTGAAGTAAGATTTTGTTATCATTACATGATGTACACATTTCAAGTACACATTTCAAATATTTTAGCAAATATTGCATTTCATCACACGGTAAGATATCAACTCGTAAAATTACGATGCAAGTTTTTTTATTTGATATCTTGACACGATACAAGGCATAATGCAAATCATAGCATTTATTCATATATCTCTTGGTGATGCAAGCATGGCATAATTATAGCATCAGTGTTTATAGCATCAATTCATATATTTCTCCCCCTTTGTCATCAACAAAAAGCATGGTAGTTGTGATATTAGGAGAACAATACAAGTAAATTTTGAGTATAAGTGCGATGATTGTTTCATGCCTTTACTTGATTCATGTTATTTGTGAGTTTGCTTTGAGTCAAGATATGTGAAACAACTTTTTGTAAATAGAAATACTATCATCCATATTTCAAGATGGAATCATTTCATCAAATCCATTTCAGAAAAATATTTTTCATAAGAGTGTACGAGAAAATCTGATTTTTAGCATTCCAATTGTTAATCGAATCCGAAAATGAAATTAACTCTTTCATGCATTCGGACAAGACTATGCTACAGATTTTTAAAGAAAATCAAAAGACAAAACATTTTTGTATTCAACACATAATTTTTAACATGTTATTTAGGCATGTAATGGCAGTCAAGTGATTTGATCATTCAATAAAGTCCGAAAGATAATTTTAACTAGTTTATGTGTTCGGACACATCAACATTCCTAATTCTCTTCTTATGAAATCAAATTGTTCTTCACTTAGAGGTTTTGTAAAAATATCGGCTAGTTGATGTTTAGTGTCAATGAACTCTATGATTACATCATGATTAGTAACATGATCTCGTATAAAGTGATGTCTAATATCAATATGTTTTGTTCTTGAGTGTTGTGTAGGATTCTTTGTTAAGCATATTGCACTTGTGTTATCACATTTAATGGGAATATTTTTAAGTTGAACTTTATAATCTTCTAAAGTATTTTTCATCCATACAACTTGTGCACAACATGCACTTGTTGCAATATATTCAGCTTCGGTTGTTGATAGTGCAACCAAGTTTTGTTTCTTAGATGACCAGGAAACAAGGGCATATCCTAAAAATTGACATGTTCCTGATGTGCTTTTTCTATCTAGTCTACAGCCAGCAAAGTCTGCATCAGCATAAGCAATTAACTCAAGATTTTTTGATTTTGAGTACCATAATCCTAGTTTTGTGGTACCATTAAGATATCTAAGTATTCTTTTAACTGCTTTGAGATGAGATATCTTAGGGTTTGATTGAAATCTAGCACAAAGTCCTACACTGAACATGATGTCTGGTCTAGTTGCAGTGAGGTAAAGTAAACTTCCTATCATACCCCTATAAGTTTTTTGATCGAAGCTTTCTCCACTTTCACCAATTTCTAACTTAGTGGAGGTGCTCATAGGAGTGTCAATAGCTTTTGAGTTATTCATATTAAACTTTTTTAGTAAATTCATAGCATATTTAGTTTGACTAATAAAGATGCCATTGCTTAGTTGTTTGATTTGTAAACCTAAGAAGAATGTTAACTCTCCCATTAAACTCATTTCAAATTCAAGACTCATAGTTTTTGCAAAAGATTCACAAAGAGATTCATTCGTAGAACCAAAGATAATATCATCAACATAAATCTGAACAATGAGAAAATTATTTTCAAAATTCTTGATGAATAATGTAGTATCAACCTTGCCTTTTATGAAATTATTTTCAATAAGAAAAGAACTAAGTCTCTCATACCAAGCCCTCGGAGCTTGTTTTAAACCATAGAGAGCTTTAGTTAATCTAAACACATGATTAGGGAGACTATTATTTTCAAATCCAGGAGGTTGTTCAACATAGACTTCTTCAGAAATAAAACCATTAAGAAAAGCGCTTTTAACATCCATTTGAAACAGCTTAAAATTATTACTACTAGCGTAGGCAAGGAGCATCCTTATGGCTTCTAATCGAGCCACAAGAGCGAAGGTTTCTTCGTAATCGATACCTTCTTCTTGGTTGAAACCTTTGGCCACTAGTCTAGCCTTGTTTCTAACCACGATACCATTTTCATCTTGCTTGTTTCTAAAGACCCATTTAGTACCAATAACTAAATGGTCATTTGGCCTAGGAACAAGCTTCCACACCTCATTCCTCTCAAATTGATTTAATTCATCTTGCATTGCGATAATCCATGAATCATCTTTCATGGCTTCGTCAACGCATTTGGGTTCAATTTGGGAGAGAAAAGCGGTGTTGGCACAAAATTTTTTAAGAGAGGATCGTGTTTGAACCCCCTTTGATGTGTCTCCTAAGATTAGCTCCTTAGGATGAGCATCTATATACTTCCAATCCTTGGGTAAGGATGTTTCGGAAGTGGATGCATTCAAGTTGCTAGTTGGAGACGGGGTTTTATTTAAATTCAAGGAATCAAAATTAACATCATCATCAAAATCATTTTTCTTGATTTCAGAAATCTCATTGAAAACAACATGAATAGATTCTTCAATAATTAATGTTCTTTTATTGAAGATACGAAAAGCTTTAGAAACCGAAGAATAACCAAGAAAGATTCCTTCATTGGATTTAGCATCAAATTTTCCTAAGTTATCTTTTTCATTCAAGATAAAGCACTTACACCCAAAGACTTTAAAATATGAAACATTGGGTTTTTTGTTGTTCGATAACTCATAAGGAGTTTTGGTGAGTAAGGGTCTAACTAGAACTCTATTCAAAATATAGCATGCAGTGTTTACGGCTTCGGCCCAAAAATATTTGGGTAGGCTATGTTCATTCAACATGGTTCTTGCCATTTCTTGTAAATTTCGATTTTTTCTTTCTACTACTCCATTTTGTTGAGGATTTCTTGGAGTAGAGAAATTATGGTTGTATCCATTGAGTTCACAGAATTCTTGAAAATCATGGTTTTGAAATTCTCCACCATGATCACTTCTAATTGACGAAATCATAGAACCCTTCTCGTTTTGAACAAGTTTACAAAACTTGGTAAAAGATCTAAAGCATTCATTTTTCTGTTTTAAGAAGTAAGTCCATGTGTATCTACTATAGTCATCCACAATGACGAAGGCGTATTTGCTACCTCCTAGGCTTGATGTAGAGATTGGTCCGAACAAGTCCATATGGATCAATTGTAAGGGCCTAGAGGTGCTTATTTGATTCTTAGATTTGAAACTACCCTTAATTTGTTTACCTAATTGGCAAGCATCACATACATTATCTTTGATGAACTTGATATGAGGAATTCCTCTTACAAGATCTTTAGATGATATTTGAGTGATTAGTTTCATGCTAGCATGACCTAATCTTCTATGCCATAGCCAAGCATCATCATTCAAAACCAAAAAACACATTTCATTACACAAATCATTGATGTCAATAGTGTATATGTTATTTTGTTTTAATGCAATCATAGACATGTTTTTGTGTGGTTTTTCAATGATGCAAGCATTAGATTCGAATCTAACAATGTATCCTTTATCACATAATTGACTAATGCTCAAGAGGTTATGTTTTAAACCATCAACTAACAAAACATCTTTAATAAAGAAGTTGGATTTGTTACCTATGGTTCCTTTGCCAATGATTTTACCCTTGTTGTTGTCTCCGAAGGTGACATAGCATTCATCTATGCTAGTGAGCTTAGAGAATTGAGATGGATCTCCGGTCATATGCCTTAAGCATCCACTATCAAGGTACCATCTCTTGCTCCTAGCTTGCGATGGTATGGGTTTCTACAGGAAAGGATGATTTTTAGGTACCCATTTGCTTTTGGGTGCCTCAAAGATAGATCTACATTGTTTATCATGTTGTATAGAGTTTATCATGGTTCCTTTAGGGACCCAAATTAATTTATTCGGACTAATTTTCTTGAATGGACAATAATACGTTTTGTGTCCAAGTTTGCAACAAAAGTTGCATTTGCTTTGGTGTCGAACATGTAAGATGGGGCCTTTTATGAAGGTGGTTGGATTTTGGTGAGGACTTCTCACAAATCCAATTCCACTTCTTTTGGGAACGTGACCCTTGTTTGCAAGGATCATGTTTAATGACTTGCTACCAACCTCGAATTTCTTCAAGGTGTCCTTAAGTAACAAGTTTTCCTTTTGGAGAGTTTCTAGATCATGGCGTTTTATGCATGAGCTTAAACTATCATGATATTCAGCTTTTAACTTATCGAAATTACAAATAAGACTATCATGCTCCTTTTTTAGCAATTTATATTTTCTACTAATTGTCTTACATTCATCAAATAATTCATGGAAAGCATTTAATAATTCATGATAAGGTAAATCTGCATCAATTAAATCCGTTACCTCTTCTCCAATGGCCATTAGAGCGTAATGAGCAACTTGCTCGGTGTTGGACTCCTCTTCTTCGGATGCGCTCGAATCATCCCATGTTGCTTTGAGCGCCTTCTTCTTTGATGTTCTCTTTTTGATTTGGGGACAATCACTCTTGTAGTGTCCCAGCTTTTTGCACTCATAGCAAATGACTTGGTCCTTTTTGGGTTCAAGTTTGTTTTTTGTGTCATTCTTAAACTTGTTTCTTTTAATGAATTTTTTAAATTTTCTTGTTAGAAGAGCTAAGTCATCGTCACAGTCCTCAATACTTGAGTTTTCTCTCAAGTGGTCTTCTGAAGTTCTAAGTGCCATATCCTTCCTATTCTTTGGAAGGATGTCTTCTTGCTCTTCATGAGCTTTGCAAGTCATCTCGTAGGTCATTAATGACCCAATTAGTTCTTCAAGAGGGAAGTTGTTTAGATCTTTCGCCTCTTGAATAGCAGTGACTTTAGGATCCCAACTTTTAGGAAGGGATCTTAGAATCTTATTTACGAGCTCAAAATCCGAAAAACTTTTTTCGTGTCCTTTTAGACCGTTGACGACATCCGTGAAACGGGTAAACATGTCGCCAATAGTCTCACTCGGTTTCATCCGGAAAAGTTCAAAAGAGTGTAACAAAAGATTGATTTTTGACTCTTTCATTCTACTTGTGCCTTCATGAGTCACTTCGAGTGTGTGCCAAATATCAAATGCGGTTTCACAAATCGAAACACGATTAAACTCGTTTTTATCAAGTGCACAAAATAAGGCATTCATAGCCTTTGCATTAAGAGCGAAAGCCTTCTTCTCCAAATCATTCCAATCGATCATTGGAAGGGAAGACTTCGAAAAACTGTTTTCGACAAGATTCCAAAGTTCAAAATCCATAGAAATAAGAAAGATCCTCTTTCGGGTCTTCCAATAGGTGTAGTCCGTCCCATTGAACATGGGTGGACGTGTAATAGAATGGCCCTCTTGGTTTCCGGCGTAAGCCATCTCTCTTGGGTTTTAATCCATTTGAGAGTTAACACCACTCTGATACCAATTGTTAGGATCAAGAGCACTAAGAGGGGGGGGGGGTGAATTAGTGCAGTGGAAATCTTTCACTATTAAAATCGAAAGCTGCATTCGTTTGATAAAAATGATTTCGATGTAAAAGCCGATTCTAAAATTACTTTAACTTAAGATTAAGCGAGATGACGTTAAAGTAAATCTACGAAGGCAGTTTGCAGTTTATGATGAAAATCAGAATGCAAGTTTAAACTGAAATGCGACGTTCGTACGATAAAACTGGTTTACGTCTAAATGCCGATTTTGAAGATACTGAACTTTGAGATAAGTTTTATAAATGCGCAGAAGGCAGTTTGCAGTTATGATTGAAATCAAAACGTAAACGTAAACTGAAATGTAATTATCATACGAAAAAGCTGATTTACGTCTAAACGCAGATTCGGAAAGCTCTGAACTTAGAAATTCGTTCGTAAAAGCGCAGAAGTCAATAGCTATTTAGGAGGTTTGTAGTAAAGATAAAATGCTCAAAGTAAATGCAAACCGAGATTTAGAGTGGTTCGGTCAATCTTGACCTACTCCACTTTTGGCTTCCTCCACCGACGAGTTCACCAACGTCAACTAGAGGCCTTCCTTCAATAGGCGAAGGCCAACCACCCTTTTACAGTTTCACTCCTTTTGATGGGCTTAGGAGACAATCCTTACAGAAATTTTCTCTCCTCTCTTTACAACTCAAAACTTTGAAGAACAGAGGGAGGAGAACTTTTGGCCTTTACATCAATTTTGAGCTCTAAGTATCACAGAAAAAGATCAAGATTTCGAGTGTAAGTTGTGGTCTTTCAGTGCTGAATGGGTGGGGTATTTATAAGCCCCAACCCAGTTCAAATTTGGAGCTCAAAACTGTCAATTCCCGGAATTCCGGGATCAGGCGGTTGCACCTCCTGACTGGGGCGGTTGCATCGCCTGGCAGAGCTCGAAGACTGAGCCTCTGGCCGATGCCACCTCTGTCAGGGGCGGTTGCACCTCTCTGCCAGAGCTCGAAGACCGAGCTCAGGCGGTTGCACCTCCTGACTGGGGTGGTTGCACCGCTTGCCAGAGCTCGAAGACCGAGCTCAGGCGGTGCTACCTCCTGTCAAGGGAGGTTGCACTGCCCAGTCTCACTCGGAGACTGAGCCCAGGCGGTGCTACCTCCTGGCTGGGGCGGTTGCACTGCCCAGTCTCCCTGGGAGACTTAGCCCAGGGGGTGCTACATCCTGGCTTGGGCGATTGCACCTCCCACAGCAATCAGGGTCCGAATGGGTAGATCCATTCGGCCCAATTTGTGTTTTTCAGGGGCCCAATTGCCCCAAGATTAAGCTAATGGGATCACCTCCCATTTCCAACTTAATCATTGTGCTAATTATGATAAATCCTAAGACAATTTCTGCAGCTTGCTCCGGTGCGTCAATCGCTTCTTCCGGCGAGTTTCCGGCGAACTTTCGTCGATCATCCGATGAACCCTCGGTGATGCTCCTGCGGACTTCCGGCAAACTCCTGGACTTGCGACGATCCACTTGGCGAGTTCCGACGAGCTTCTTTTGGCAAGCTTATGGACTTCTCGGATTTGTTCCCGTAGAACCTTCGACGATTGTCTGAACTTCCGTCGAACTCTCGAACTCCCAACGTGATCATTGTCTTGACTCCGGCGCAACTCCTGCTGCATGTCTAACTTTCATCATAGTTAATCCTGCACACCTATCTCAACACATAGATTAGACAACAAATGACAATTGACTTCATCATCAAAATCCGAGATTCAACACTCTGGTTTGCATTTCATTATTGCTATTTACATTACTGCAAACCTTCTTACGTGCTTTATTTCTTCATTACTTTTGCTGCACAACTTTACGAATACGCTTTCAAGTTAAGCACTTTTGAGTTCGATTTTTATCGTATGAAAGATTTGTCAAAACTGACATTTTAATCCGCTGCACTAATTCACCCCCCCCTCTTAGTGCCACTCCGATCCTAACAATTGGTATCAGAGCAAGGCTCACTCTCATATTTGGTTTGATACCCAAGAGAGATGGCTTACTTCGGCATACATGAGGGTCATTCCATCACACGTCCACCCATATTTAATGAGTCGGATTACACTTATTGGAAGACTCATATGAGGATCTTCCTCATTTCCATGGATTTCGAGCTTTGGACTATTGTTGAAAACGGATTTCAAAAATATTCTCTTCCGATGAGCGAATGGAATGAATCGGAGAAGAAGGTTTTTGCTTTAAACGCAAAGGCTATGAATGCCTTATTTTGTGCACTAGACAAAAATGAATTTAATCGTGTTTAAATTTATGATTCGGCTTTTGATATTTGGAGAACTCTTGAGGTCACTCATGAAGGCACTAGCCGAGTGAAAGAGTCCAAAATCAACATCCTTGTGCACTCTTACAAACTTTTCTGAATGAAACCAAGTGAGTCCATCGGAGACATGTACACCCGGTTCACGGATGTCATCAATGGACTCAAAGCTCTTGGTAAAGATTTTACTAACTTTGAACTAGTAACTAAAATCTTAAGATCCCTCCCTAAAAGTTGGGATCCAAAAGTTATGGCCATTCAAGAGGCCAAAGACTTTAAAACATTCCCTCTTGAAGAACTTATTGGGTCTCTAATGACCTACAAAATGCCATGTCAAGCTCATGACGAGCTCGAGAACCCCCTTCCAAAGATCAGGAAGGACATGGCACTCACATCATAAGAAGATCACTTGAAAGGAACATTAAGTGATGAGGACAGTGACAATGACATTGCACTTTTGACTCAAAAATTTAAAAAATATTTAAGAAAGAACAAATTTAAAAATAATACAAAAAATAAATTTGAACACAAGAAGAACCAAGTGATTTGCTATGAGTACAAAAAACCGGGACACTACAAGAACGATGGTCCTCAAGCCAAAATGAGAACATCAAAGAAGAAGGCGCTCAAGGCAACGTGGGATGATTCAAGCGTGTCCGAAGAAGAGGAGTTCAACATCGAGCAAGTTACTCATTACGCCCTAATGGCCATCGGAGAAGAGGTAACAGAGTTAATTGATGCAGATTTACCTTATCATGAATTATTAAATGCCTTCCATGAGTTATTTGATGAATGTAGGACAATTAGTAGAAAATATAAATTGCTAAAAAAGGAGCATGATAGTCTTACTTGTAATTTCGATAAATTAAAGACTGAATATCATGATAGTTTAGCTCCATGTATAAAATGTCCTGATCTAGAAATTCTCCAAAAGGAGAACTTGCTACTTAAGGACACCTTGAAGAAATTCGAGGTTGGTAGCAAATCCTTGAACATGATCCTTACAAATAAGGGTCATGTTCCTAAAAGAAGTGGAATCGGATTTGTGAGAAGTCCTCACCAAAATCCAACCACCTTCATTAAAGGCCCTATCTTACATGTTTGGCACCAAAGCAATTATAACTTTTGTTGCAAATATGGACATAAAACTTATAAATATCCATTCAAGAAAATTAGTTCGAACAAACTAATTTGGGTTCCTAAAGGAACCATGATCAATTCTATGCAATATGATGAACAAGTTAAATCAGTTTTTAAGGCACCCAAAAGAAAATGGGTACCTAAAAATAATCCCTTCTTGTAGAAACATACACCATCACAAGCTAGGAGCAAGAGATGGTATCTAGATAGTGGATGCTCAAGACATATGACTGGAGATCCATCTCATTTCTCTATGCTCACTAGCAAAGAAGAAGGGTACGTCACCTTCGGAGACAATAACCAAGGCAAAATCATTGGCAAGGGAACCATAGGTAACAAATTAAAATTTTCTATTGATGATGTCTTACTAGTTGATGGATTGAAACATAATCTCTTGAGTGTTAGTTAATTATGTGATAAAGGTTATATCGTTAGATTTGAATCAAATATGTGTATTATTGAAAAACCAAACCATAATAACATAACTATGATTGCATTAAAACAAAATAATGTCTACACCATCAACCTTGATAAACTAAGTAATGAAATGTGTTTCTCCGTTTTAAATGATGATGCTTGGCTTTGGCATAGGAGACTAGGCCATGCAAGCATGAAACTAATATCTAAGATCTCATCTAGAGAATTAGTGCGAGGAATTCCAAATATAAAGTTTATTAAGGACAAAGTATGCAATGCGTGTCAACTAGGTAAACAAATAAAAACTAGTTTCAAACCAAAAACTTAAATTAGCACCACTAGACCATTACAATTGATTCATTTGGACTTATTTGGACCAATTGACACGACAAGTCTAGGAGGAAGCAAATATGCGTTTGTAATTGTGGATGACTATACTAGATACACTTGGACCTATTTCTTAGCTCACAAAAGTGATTGTTTCAAGTGTTTCTCTAAATTTTGTAAACTCACTCAAAACGAAAAAGGTTTTATGATTTCATCAATTCGGAGTGATCACGGTGGCAAATTTCAAAATCGTGACTTTCAAAATTTTTGTGAAGTTAATGGATACAATCACAACTTCTCCACTCCGAGGAATCCCCAACAAAATGGAGTAGTTGAAAGAAAAAATAGAAACCTACAAGAAATGGCAAGAACGATGTTAAATGAATATAGTTTACCTAAGTATTTTTGGGCCGAAGCCGTAAATACGGCTTGCTACATCATGAATAGAGTCCTAATAAGACCATCCCTATCAAAAACTCCCTATGAATTATGGAATAACAAAAAACCAAATATTTCCTATTTTGAAGTTTTCGGTTGTAAATGTTTTATTTTGAATGAAAGGGATGCCTTAGGAAAATTTGATGCTAAATCCGATGAAGGCATCTTTCTTGGTTACTTTTCCGTTTCTAAGGCTTTTCGGGTTTTTAACAAAAGAACCTTAGTAATAGAAGAGTCTATTCATGTAGTTTTTAATGAAATTTCTAATTTAAAGAAAAATAATTTTGATGATGATCTGGGTTTTGATAATTTGAATTTAAATGAACGCCCTCCTCAAAATAGCAACTTGGATGCACCTTCTTCTGAAATTTCCTTACCCAAGGAATGGAAGTATATAGATGCTCATCCAAAGGAGCTAATTATAGGAGATACATCAAAAGGGGTTCAAACTCGTTTCTCTTTCAAGAACTTTTGTGCTAACACCGCCTTCCTCTCTCAAATCGAACCTAAATGCATTGACGAGGCCTTAAAAGATGATTTTTGGGTTCTTGTAATGCAAGAGAAATTAAATCAATTTGAGAGGAATAAGGTATGGAAGCTTGTTCCTAGACCTAGTGACCATTTAGTCATTGGTACTAAATGGGTCTTTAGAAACAAGCAAGATGAAAATGGTATTGTGGTTAGAAACAAGGCTAGATTAGTGGCCAAAGGTTTCAACCAAGAAGAAGGTATCGATTACGAAGAAACCTTCGCTCCCGTGGCTCGATTAGAAGCCATAAGGATGCTCCTTACCTATGCTAGTAGTAATAATTTTAATCTGTTTCAAATGGATGTCAAAAGTGCTTTCTTGAATGGTTTTATTTCCAAAGAAGTGTATGTCGAACAACCTCCCGGATTTGAAAATTCTCTTCTTCCTAATCATGTATTCAAATTGACTAAGGCTCTCTATGGCTTGAAACAAGCTCCTAGAGCTTGGTATGAAAGGCTTAGTTCCTTTCTTATTTTAAATAATTTTACCAAAGGCAAGGTTGATACTGCATTGTTTATCAAATATTTTGAAAATAATTTTCTTATTATGAAAATTTATGTTGACGATATTATTTTTGGCTCTTCGGATGAATCACTATGTGAATCATTTGTCAAATGTATGAGTCATGAATTTGAAATGAGTTTAATGGGTGAATTAACTTTCTTTTTAGGATTACAAATCAAACAACTTAGTGATGATATATTTCTTAACCAATCTAAATATACATTAGAATTGTTAAAACGATTTAACATGGATAATTCAAAAGCAACAAACACCCCTATGAGTACTTCGACTAAGTTAGATATGGATGAAAATAGTGAAAATTTTGATCAAAAAACATATAGGGGAATGATAGATAGTCTACTCTACCTCACCGCGACTAGACCGGATATTATGTTTAGTGTAGGACTTTGCGCTAGGTTTCAATCTAATCCTAAATTATCTCATCTTAAGAGTGTTAAAAGAATATTTAGGTATCTTAAATGAACTCCAAATTTAGGATTATGGTATCCAAAATCTGAAAAATTTGATTTAATAGCTTATGCAGATGCCGATTTTGGCGGATGCAGGATAGATAGAAAACGTACATCTAGAACATGCTAATTTTTAGGACATGCACTTGTTTCTTGGACTTCCAAGAAATAAAATTCAGTTGCACTATCTACGGCGGAAGTTGAATACATTGCTGCAAGTGCATGCTGTGCACAAGTTGTTTGGATGAAAAATACATTAGAAAACTATGAAATTCACTTAGAAAATGTTCCCATAAAATGTGATAATACTAGTACCATATGTCTTACCAAAAATCCAATTCAGCACTCTAGAACTAAGCATATCGATATTAGGCATCATTTCATTCGCGATCATATCCGTAACAATAATGTTGTTCTAGAATTCATTGACACAAAGCATCAATTAGTAGATATATTTACAAAAGCTTTGAATGAAGACCAATTTGAATTCATTAGAAGGGAATTAGGTATTTTAAATTGTCCCTAAGAATAAACTTGTTTGAATGGATTTTCCGTAAAGTTTTTCATCCTCTCTCTCCATTCCTCGGTGAATTTGATCCTTCTCTTTCGATTCTAAATGACACATTAAATTACCTTATCCTATCTTGAGTGAAACCCCGCTCCCATCTGATCAAGATTAATGATTTTATGATATTTTATGAATCTCGAAATTGATTTTGATGGCTTGATTATGAGTTTCAAGTTGACGATTTGAATTTGAATGAGTTTGTATTCGAATTATGATCTTAACATATTGGAGTTACTACTTGAAATTTTTTGATCACAATCTCTTCTTTGTACACCTACATTTATAGAAAGAATAGATTTGATAAATGCTTAATTTTCCTTTAAGATGAACTCTGCGTAAATATTTTAGCATACATAATTTTGAATGATGAATTTTTGTATGATCAATGCTGAATTCCTGATGTTATAATCACAAATTATATGCTTCAAGTTTCATTCCCTTTTTGTTGATGACAAAGGGGGAGAAATGATGACTAAGTGATGACTTATACCATTTCGATAGTATGACTTATATGAATTACAAGAGCTTGTATAATACAAATATCTCATATGCCTTGCAAAATCTTTAAGAATATCGCAAGATTGATTGATCATATTGAAAGCATGCCTTACATCTATATCATGAAATTCATGTTTAAAATCTTTATCTCCTGTCATAGTGAAAATCGTCCCTTATCACTTGACTTGAAAATGATTTTCATCGAAGTTTCGTATTTACTATTGCTTAATGAGAATAACGATAAGTTCTACGGTTAGAACTTATCGGTTTATACTTGAATTCAATGGGATGGAATTCAAGTGTTTTTATCTTCTCATAATATGACATATAGATACGGGGAGTTACGTTTAACTCCGTCATCAATTGATTGTCATCATCAAAAAGGGGGAGATTGTTGAATCTCGGATTTTGATGATAAAATCAATTGATGGGTTAATTGATCTAATCCATATTATTGAGTTAAGTGTACAGGATTAACTACGATAACTAGAAAATACAAAGCAAGAATACCGGAGTCAAGTTCGATGGACGTTTAAGAGACCGAAGAATCGTCGGAGATGCTGCCGGAACCAACCAAGAAGAAATCGGGAACCTGTCGGAATTTTCAGAAGTTCATCGAAGAGATCGTCGGAGGTTAGCAGAGATCACCGAGAAGGCTCGGCTACTCGTTAAAGTCATCACAAGATCGGGAGCTTGATAAGAGTTCATCGGAAGAAGTTCGTCAGAAAGCTCGCCGGAACAAGACTCGACGTCCGCGGTTGAAAACTTGATTAGGATGTTTTTAGTTATGTAGTTCACATGTAATTAGGATTAGGATTAAGAGATAATCCTATATCCTTGTTACAGGCCAACTGGGCCCAAAATTTGACTTGATTTGGGCTAAATTTAAAGCCCAACCAGTGAACCCGAGACCCAGGCGGTGGCACCGCCGAACACCCGAGAGCCAGGCGGTGGCACCGCTTGGTTGGGCGGTGGCACCACCAGTCCACTGTCAATGTTAGACACTGACAGGCGGTGGCACCACCACTGACAGGCGGTGGCACCGCCAGCATCGGGAACCAAAGAGAATTCAAAATTTGGAGCCCAAATTTGAATCCTCTTGAGGCCTATAAATATCCCTCAAATCTCAGCTGAGATAACAACTTTTTGAGAAGCAATTGATTGAGAGAAAGGTCTTAGAAAAGTCTTAGCAAGTCTTGTTTTCAATTTGCTAGTGTTCACCTCCTTCTTTCTTGCTGAAAATCTGTAAGAGAGTGAACCGCTTGTAAAAAGTTGTAAGAGAGGTATTTATCCTTCCCTTTCAAGAGATTTGCTAGTGGAAGGTGGGAGCCTCATCGAAGAGGGCCTCGCAAGTGGATGTAGGTCATTTGACCGAACCACTTTAAAATCGGCGTGATCTCTGGTTTGCATTTCATTATTGCTATTTACATTACTGCAAACCTTCTTACGTGCTTTATTTCCTCATTACCTTTGCTGCACAACTTCACGAATATGCTTTCAAGTTAAGCACTTCCGAGTTCGATTTTTATCGTATGAAAGATTTGTCAAAACCGACGTTTTAATCCGCTGCACTAATTCACCCCCACCCCCCCCCCCCCCCCCCCTCTTAATGCTGCTCTGATCCTAACAGACTTAATCGAGCATCATGGTTGGTCGAGTCCCTCGAGACCATGGTGATTCGGAGGCCGAACAGGACGGGAATCACAAGGAGTTGTGATCGGCAAGAGTTGCCTACCTTTTAGGCTTAGTGTGATTGGTCGAGTCCCTCGAGGTTACACTGAGACGCTGATTGGATCCTGATCCCCACTAGAAGTCTACCGGAGACTTCCGTTTCATGTGCTGAGGGTGTCGCGTGACTCGTTAGTAAAATAGTGGGAGCATATTAAGATAGATGTCCATATCTTAATAGTTTATTTCTTGCAAAATCTGCATGTTATTTATTTCTACTGCATCTTTATTTTCAGAAAATGTAGCTTTCAAATCCCTTACGTGGCATACTTGATGTCAATTGCCTCACTGGTCCAAATTATACGGATTGGCTCCGTAACTTGAGAATTGTTCTCACGACGAGAAAATCGTGTACATCCTTGATACAGTGATGCCTACGCCCAAAGAAGAGGCAAGCGAGGATGAGATCGCTCGCTACGTGAAGTACATTGATGACTCCACTCTTGCTCAGTGCTATATGTTGGGCTCTATGACTCTTGAGTTAAAGAGACAACATGAAAAGATGGATGCCAGATCCATTCTCCTACATGTCTGCAAATTGTTTGAGGAACAGGGAATGACTCAACAATATGAGATATCCAAGAGCCTCTTTCGCGCTAGGATGACTGAGGGGACACCGGTTCAGAACCATGTCCTAAAGATGATTGAGTGGATAGAGAAACTCACAGGTCTAGGAATGGTCCTAGAGGATAACTTGTGTATGGACATTGTGCTTCAGACAATGACAAGCGGTGGCACCGCCCAACACTTGAGAGCCAGGCAGTGGCACCGCCCAGCACCCGAGAGCCAGGCAGTGGCAACTTCCATAGTTTGCGGGTTAGAGTAGTCGGCTAATGTATGCATTGTATGTACGGTAGGTTCAATGTCTTCATTAGAATTTATACCTTCATGATCGGAGTCCACATTCTTAGCTTTCGGCTCCTCTCCATTGGTTTAATCATCAGAAGTTGCCCTTGTTTACATCGGTGCTCCATACTCCATTTTTCATTATAGTACAAACCCCTTGCTGATCTTTCCTTGCTAATTTTTTTCTCATATAGATTTGCAAATGAGATCACAGCTATCATAGTGCGGGGTTGACGAGCCTTAACTTCACACCGGATCTCTGGAATAAGCCCTTCAATAAATATATCCAGAAGTTATCGGTCCGACTAATCTCTAGCTTGTTTTAACAATCTTTTAAACATACTCTGATATTCTAATACTGTAGAAGTCTGACGAATTTTGGCAAGCTAGCAATCAATATTCTCATATTCGGATGGGCCAAAGCGAACAAGAAGCCCTCTTTTGAACTGCTCCCATGAAGGAACTACGTGGAAAGTTTCATACCAATTGTACCACTAGAGTGCATCTCCCTTGAGCTAGATTGAGGCCACTTCTACCTTGGATTCTTCTGAGGCTCTGTGAAAATGGAAAAAATTTTCTGCCTTAGAGATCCAATTGGTCGGATCTCCATCTTTCCATCTCGAAAATTCCATCTTCATGTGTGAGTAATTTGTGTCACAACCTTGGGGCCCTTTTCCTGTATTTTCGGATCTGTGCAACGTAGAACTTGAGCCCCCATTTTGTTGAAATTTGCTAAGGCTCTTTAGTAGGCTCTTTTTGAAATCATTAAGTGTTTCTTGCAATCAGTTCTCAATTCTGATTTCCAATGCTTCCATTTGTGCTTTCACCGAGTTATTAGTGGCCATTGCGTAAGACTGCAAATCGGTAATCTCAACTTCTGTTTTTGGTGTCGGTCAAGGGCATCAACACTGTCGATGCGAAGTTGCCGAGGAGGTGGACGCCAAGGGCAATGCTGCGGTTGCTGTGTTGGAGGAAGAGTAGCTGCCCTGTTTCTATCGCTGCGTGGGGTGAGAGCGCTGGGGTTGGAAGGCGACTGCGTTGATGTGGCTGTAGCTGGGGGCAGCGTCGCCAAGGGCCTGTCGCTGCGGTGGTTGCGATGGTGCGGATGGAAGGCAGCATTGCTCTGTCTCTACCGCATTACGGAAGGAGATATTGGTGACGCCGAGGGATCGTGTGCGGTTGAGGACACGACGGTGCCATTGAAGTGGCTAAGGTTAAGAAGAGGAGTCGGTGAATGCGTTGCCGAGGTTGAAGCGGCTGCACAAGAGCTTGCTGCATGTGCTGTTGGAGGGCGGCTGCGGTGGCATTGCCGAGGTTGAGGCTATAGTGGAAAATAGGAATCGACGATGGCAGGTTGGGCGACGAGCGACATCATCGCTGGCTGGGCAGCAGCGGTGACGATGGTGGCAATCGGTGTTCGCAGCAGCAAGAGGATTGCCCTATTTCGGTCATAAGGGGGCAGAGCAAGGGGGAGTGGCGGTAGTCGTTCTCGCCCGAGCCAGGGGGAGTGGTGGCTGGGAGGTGAGCAGCGGTCACCACGCGGTGGCTGGCAGTGGTGGTGGGTCGGTTGGAAGGCGACGGTGCTCGAGGCGTGGCTGCGATCGACGAGGGGCTACGGCAACAGAGGAAGCTCTGTTTCTGCAACCGCTACAAGGAGGGGTTGCGGCAACCGGCGGCTGCGGCTGCGGTGCCGGCGGTCCTTCTCGCTCGAGCGAGATGGGGATGCGAGGAGAAGAGGTCGTTGGCCGGGTGATCGAGCGACGGCGATGCGGTTGGGAAAAGTGGTGGTGATGCGGCTGGGAACAAGGGCAATCCGTGAGTTGCCCTATTTCGGTCGCCGCGAGGAGGGCAACAATTGGTGGCTACGGCTGCGACCCAAGGGGAGGCGGGCGGCGGTGGAGAGGTAGCGGTGGTGGCGCAGTTGGGAGCAGCGTCACCAACGATCACCAAGGAGGAGAGGTCGAGCGGTTGCGCTGCGACGCAAGGGGAGGCGGGCTACGGCAGTAGGGCTGGGATGGACACTGGCAGCGTCGTCTCCTAGCCGGGGAACAGCGGTGGTGGTGGACGCTGGCCGGAAAGCGGGGCGATGGTGGGCGTTGGCCAGAGAGCAGCAGCGGCGGGTGGGCTGGCCGGAAGCAGGGGATGCTGGGGTGGCTGCGACTTCTTCTTCCTCTCGTGTTTCTTCTTTTCTTATTATTATTATTATTATTTTTGAACGAGATGGAGCAGCGAGGAGGTCGAACGGTGGTCAAAGGTCGCTGGCCGGGGAAACAACGACAACGGTGACGAAAGAGTTGCCTTGTAGTGGTGGTGGGGAAGAAGGGAAGCAAGGCTGCGGTGGGCTGCGCCAAGGATCATTGCTTTGATATCAAATGATAAGACCCTAAAGTCTTATCATAAAAAAGAAGAAGAGAAAGGGGTTGATCACTTCGAGGGGATCGGCCTTCTTGATCGCTTCGAGGGTATCGGCCCTCCTTGATCGCTTCGAGGGGATCGGCCTCCGAGGGTTTGTCAAAAGACAAAATAGTATTTTACATAAATAACTGAAAAGAAGCAGTTACATCCCTATTTATAGAGTTCCACCCAGAGTCCATCTGGACTTGAACTCTAATAATAAATAAATATTAAATAAACCTCTACTTGACTCTAACTGAACCAAATCGACTCAATAAACAACTGGACTAAACAGACTCAATAAACATTATTCAAAAGCTTAGAAAAAGGGTCCTAATAACCTTCTGAATAGAGTTCCAACTAAGTCGGTAGTGTCTACACCATATGAGATATAGAAAGGGAAGAAGCCTGATCTTAAGGTAATTAAGATTTGGGGCTGCCCTGCCCACGTTAAAAGACACAGCCCCGATAAGTTAGAATCAAGGACAGAGCGATGCAAATTTGTTGGATACCCTAAGAGAACTTGTGGGTATTATTTCTATCATCTAGAGGACCAAAATGTCTTTGTAGCTAAGAGAGTAGTGTTCCTTGAGAATGAATACATTCTTGGCGGAGATAGTGGGAGCATGATAGAGTTGAACGAGGTTGGAGAACCAAGCTCAAGCACCACTCTATAGCTCGAGTCTGTTCAGGTACTGAATACACAAGTTTCAACTTTACGTAGGTCTGACAGAGTATCCCATCCTCTTGAGAGATATGTGGGATATATTAGAGGAGAGGATGTTAAGGATATTGATCCTTAGACCTACGAGGAGGCTATTATGAGTATAGACTCTGGGAAGTGGTAAGAAGCCATGAATTCTGAGATGGATTTTATGTACTCCAACAAGGTTTGGAACCTAGTTGATGCGCCCGAAGGTATTGTACCCATCGGTTGCAAGTGGATCTTTAAGAAAAAGATCGGAGTAGATGAAAAGGTAGAGACCTATAAAGCAAGGCTAGTGGCTAAGGGGTATCGTCAAAGACAAGGTGTTGACTACGATGAAACCTTCTCACCTGTAGCAATGCTGAAATCTATTAGAATTCTATTGGCTATTGCAGCACACTATGATTATGAGATCTGGCAGATGGATGTGAAATCCACATTCCTCAATGGGAACCTTGAGGAGGAGGTGTATATGATGCAACCTGAGGGATTCATATCCAAGAACTGTTAGGATCAAGAGCACTAAGAGGGGGGCGGCGGGGGGGGGGGGGGGGATGAATTAGTGCAACGGAAAACTTTCGACGATTAAAATCGTGTTCGTACGATAAGAGCGATTTCGATAGAAAATCTGATTCGTAAATCACTTTAATTTGTAATCAAGCAAGATGCAGTTAAAGCAAGTCTATGAAGGTAGTTTGCAGTTGTGATGGAAATTAGAATATAAGCGTAAACTGAAATATGATGTTCGTACGATAAAACTGATTTATGTCTAAATGTCGATTCGGAAAATACTGAACTTGAAACACGATCGTAAATGCACACAAGGCAGTAAGCTATTGAGGAGGTTTGCAGTAAAGATAATATGCTCAAAGTAAATGCAAACCGAGATTTAGAGTGGTTCGGTCAATCTTGACCTACATCCACTTCTGGCTTCCTCCACCGATGAGGTCACCGACGTCCACTAGAGGCCTTCCTTCAATAGGCGAAGGCTAACCACCCTTTTACAGTTTCAATCCTTTTGACAAGCTTAGGAGACAACCCTTATAGAATTTTCTTTCCTCTCTTGACAGATCAAAACTTGGAAGAAAAGAGGAAGGAGAACTTTTAACTCATACAACACTTTTTGAACTCTCAAAAACACAGAGTAAGATCAGGATTTCAGTGGTTTTTGGTTACTCTATCATTGCTGAAAGGGTGGGGTATTTATATGCCCCAACCTAGTTTGAATTCCGAGCTCAAAACAGTCAATTCCCAAATTTCGGGGTATGGCGGTTGCACCACCTGACTGGGGCGGTTGCACCGCCTGTTGGAGCTCGAAGACTGAGCCTTTGGGCGGTGCCACCTCCTGTCAGGGGTGGTTGCACCTCCTGCCAGAGCTCGGAGACCGAGCTCAGGCGGTGCCACCGCCTGACTAGTGCGGTTGCACCGCTCAGCCAGAGCTCGGAGACTGAGCCCTGGGCGGTGCCACCGCCGACCCAAGCGGTGCCACCTCTGGCCAAGTAATCTGGGTTCGAATGGGCTGATCCATTCGACCCAATTTGGGTCTTTCAAGGGCCCAATTGTCCCAAGATTAAGTTAATGGGATCACCTCCCATTTCTAACATAATCATCATGCTAACTACGAATTTCTTAAGGCATTTATTGCAACTTGCTCCAATGAGTCAATCGCTTCTTTCGGCGAGCTTCCAGTGAACTTTCGGCGAACATCCGACGAACCTTCGGCGATGCTCCGGCGGACTTCCGGGAAACTCCTGGACTTACAATGATCCACTTGACGAGTTCCAATGAGCTTCTTTTGCAAGCTCCTGGACTTCTCAGATTTGTTCTCGCAGAACCTTCGACGACCGTCCGGACTTCCGTCGAACTCTCAAACCCCCAACATGATCATAGTCTTGACTCCAGCGTAACTTCTACTGCATGTCTTACTTTCATCGTAGTTAATCCTGCACACTTATCTCAACATATGAATTAGATAACAAATGACAATTGACGTCATAATCAAAATCTGAGATTCAACAAGAACTGCCCAAATAAGGTGTGTAGGTTGCTTAGATCCATTTATGGACTAAAGCAAGCTTCCCGAAGTTAGAACATAAGATTTGATGAGGCAATCAGATCTTATGACTTCGTTAAGAACGAAGATGAGCCTTGTGTGTACAGGAAGGTAAGTGGGAGCGCTATCACCTTTTTGGTGTTATATGTGGATGACATCCTGATAATTGGGAATGACGTAGGAATGCTATCCATAGTAAAGGCTTGGTTATCTAGACACTTCTCCATGAAGGACTTAGGGGAAGCATCCCATGTCCTGGGGATTAGAATCTATAGAGATAAATCCAAGAGGATGCTTGGCTTGTCCCAATCCAGGTACATAGAAACCATTATCAAAAGGTTTGGCATGGAAAATTCCAAGAGAGGTCTCATACCGATGAGACATGGGATATCGCTTTCTACGAGTATGTCCCCAAAGACTCCAGAAGAAAGGGCGAACATGGATATGATACCTTATGCCTCAACAATAGGGTCTATCATGTATGTCATGCTATGTACTAGGACTGATATAGCACATGCTCTGAGTGTTACGAGCAGGTATCAGGCGGATCCAGGCTTGGAGCATTGGAAAGCAGTAAAGTGTATCCTTAAGTACTTGAGAAGGACTAAGGATCTTTTACTAGTATATGGAGGTAATAACCTTACGGTTGAAGGCTACATGGACTCAAGTTTTCAGTCTGATGTCGATGATAGCAAGTCGAATTCAGGGTATATTTACACCTTGAATGGAGGAGCAATGTGCTAGAAGAGTTCCAAGCAAGATACTACTGCTGACTCGACCATAGAGGCAGAGTACATTGCTGCATCAGATGCAGCAAAGGAGGGAGTCTGGTTGAAGAAGTTCATCACAGATTTGGGAGTAGTGCCGGGTAGCGAGGAGCCGATCTCCTTATATTGCGACAACAACGGGGCGATTGCTCAAGCAAAGGAACCTAGGTCTCATAAAAAATCTAAGCATGTTATGAGAAGGTTCCACCAAATCAGAGAGATCATAACCCGAGGAGATGTAGCAGTGGAAAGAGTTCCATCCGAAGATAACATTGTAGTTCTACTGACAAAGTCGTTGTCTCAGATTGTCTTTGAGCGTCACAGGGGTCTGATGGGGATCAGACACATAGGTGATTGGCTTTAGGTCAAGTGGGAGATTGCTAGTCATAGGTGCCCAGCAAGCCAATCACGTGAGTGATGACACGTGTGACTTGATAAAGAATCTTTTTGCTTATTATATTTTGGCATATATCACTTTATAACTATTACATATATGCATATATATATTGTGATGTCCTTGGATTTGTGCAATGAGAATCGAATCGTGATAAGATCACGAAAATAAGATCGATTCACCTTTAAAAACATATCCTAAATAATCCTAGTCTTAGGTTACTCGAGAGGGACATCGTGGTAACCGGACAGACTGGTGTGCTGTATACTCGTCCAAATGATGGATGCAGTTGGTCTCATAGCTGCTCGTGTAGGGACACTTGGGATACAGTACAGGTGCTCATTGGAGAATGAGTTCACCGATTGATCCGCTTACGGAATGCTGGATGGTTGATGATGCCTTATTGTCCGATAGTGATTCCGTAGTCCTAGTGGTATATCTGGTCCTTAGACTTGAGACACTAAGGAGGTCTTGTATGAGTGCTCCACTCTTTGATACCAGACTTATAGGTTTGGCTATCCTAGATCTAGTACAGTTGGTCATTGGGAGTGGTAGTCGACCTTACGAGGGCTATTGAGTGTCAATAGAGGATCATCCACTCTTGGTGTCATGAGAGGAATATCCCATGTGTTCTTGCTCAAACAAATCCCTAGCTAGGGTCATTCGGGTTAAGAGAAAAAGAGTTCTCAGGGAGAATCCAATTAGAGTGAGACTTGAGTAGAAACCGTATGGGTCTGATAGCACCATGCTCGATATACGGTCTCTGAGATATTAGATGAATGAGGAACTATAGGTACATGGTAACCGAGGACAAACAGGTCCAATAGATTGGATTCTCCTGTATCGTCTCGTGACTATGGCGTAGTGGCCTAGTACGTTCGTAGTCGATGAGTCGAGTGAATTATTATTGAGATAATAATTCACTGAGTTAGAAGGAGTTCTGACAGGTATGACTCACGGCCAGCTCGATATTGGGCCTAGAGGGTTACACACATATGGTAGGCATTGCGATGAGTAGAGGTTTAGATATGAGATATCCGACAGAGCCCTTGTCTTATTGGATATCTAATAAGCTCCTGAATTATTGGATCCCATGGATGAGATCCAATAAGAGCCCATGAGAGATTATTGGATAGAGATCCACTAATCTAAAAGGCTTGGGTTATTGGATGCAGATCCAATACCCACTAGGGGAGGATCCATTAGGGTTTGATAGGGGACCTCTATAAATAGGAGGGATTCAGAGCCTCATAGGTTAGAGCCTTTGCTTGCCTCTCCTATTCTCCTTCCCCTCTCCACCTCAAAGCAGGCTTGGAGTTTTGAGGAGCATCGTTGCAACCCTGCTGTGTGGATCACCGCTAGAGAGGAGGACGCTTGACCTCCTTCACCCTCTCCTAAAGATCTGCAAGGAAACAGGGATATACGATCTCCCTATGTAACACAATATACTCTATATGTAGTTTTTCTGTTTTGCGGATTTTGCGCACCAATCTTCGTACGACGACGAACATATCTTTGGGAATCGAGGATTTTGTTTTCTTATTCTTCCGCTACGCATGTGATGTTGTCCCCAAGATTTCCCAACACATATGCTCTAAGCAAATCCTCAAGTGTTTGAATTGTTCTTTCTGACTGACCATCAGTTTGAGGATGATATGCAGTGCTAAACTTGACTTTAGTGCCCATAGATTCCTGTAATCTTCTCTAGAATCTAGAGAGAAATCTGGAGTTTCTATCAGAGATGATCTCCTTTAGAATACCATGAAGTCTTACTATTTAATTAACATATAAATCTACAAGTCTGTCAAGCGAATAAGTCATATTAATTGGTAGGAAATGTGCAGATTTTATTAACCTATCAATGATAACCCAAATAGCATCATACTTTCAAGAGGTTCTGGGTAGTTCTGAAACAAAATCCATGGTAACACATTCCCATTTCCATTCAGGAATATTTAAAGGTTGTAACAACCCTCTAAGTCTTTGGTGTTCTCCTTTGATTTGTTGACAAGTCAAATATTTTGAAACATACATTGCAATTTCTTTCTTCATGCCTTCCCACCAATAATGACTTTAGAGATCTCTATACATCTTAGTGCTCCCAGGATGCATGGTGTACTTTGAAGTATGACTTTCTTTTATGATTTGGTTCTTGATATCTGGTTCATTTGGTACACATACTCTATCCCCAAATCTCAATAGGCTATCCTTTGGAACTTGAAATTTTGGCTTCAATTTCCTTTCTACTTCATTTCTCAAGTAGATTAAATGTGGATCTCGTAATTGTCCTTCCTTAATTTATTGAGTAAGATCAGATTGCACTTGAATGGAGGCCACTAATATCATTGAGTCTTGCTCTTTCCACATAGCATTCAAATCAAAATTTTCTTCTAATAACTTCCATTGCTTCACGACTAGACTAGCCACAAAATTTGTAGATTTTCTACTAAGTGCATCAGCTACAACATTGGCTTTGTTGGGAAATCTTAGGGGGCGACATCACATGTGCAGCGGAAGAACAAGAAAATAAAATCCTCGATTCCCAAAGAGATGTTCGTCGTCGTACGAAGATTAGTTTACAAAATCCGCGAAACTTAAAACTGCGTATAGAGTAGATTGTGTTACCTAGGGAGATCGTATATCCCTATTTCCTTGCAGATCCTTAGGAGAGGGTGAAGGAGGTCAAGTGTCCTCCTCTCTAGCAGTGATCCACATAGCTCCTCAAAACTCCAGGCCTGCTCTGAGGTGGAGAGGGAGAGGAGAATAGGAGAGGCAATCAAAAACTCTAGCCTATGAGGCTCTGAATCTCTCCTATTTATAGAGGTCCCCTGTCAAACCTTAATGGATCCCTGCCTAGTGGGTATTGGATCTGCATCCAATAACCCAAGCCTTTTAGATTAGTGGATCTTTATCCAATAATCTCTCATGGGCTCTTATTGGATCTCGTCCATGGGATCCAATAATTTAGGGGCTTATTGGATATCCAATAAGACAAGGGCTCCGTCGGATATCTCATATCCGAACCTCTACTCATCGCAATGCCTACCATATGTGTGTGACCCTCTAGGCCAAATATCGAGCTGGCCGTGAGTCAAACCTGTCAGAACTCCTTCTAACTCAGTGAATTATTATCTTTGTAATAATTCACTCGACTCATCGACTATAGACGTACAAGGCCACTACGCCGTAGTCCCCAGATGATACAGGGGAATCCAATCCATTGGACCTGTCTGTCCTTAGTTACCGTGTACCTATAGTCCCTCATCCATCTAATAACCCAGAGACCATATATCGAGCATGGTGCTGTCAGACCCATACGGTTTCCACTCGAGTCTCGCTCTAATCGGATTCTTCCGGAGAAATCTTTCTCTCTCAACCCGAATGACCCTGGCCAGGGATTTGTTTGAGCAAGAATGCATGGGATATTCCTCTCATGACGTCGAGAGTGGATGATCCTCTATCGACACTCAATAGCCATCGTAAGGTCGACTACCACTCCCAATGACCAGCTGTACTAGATCTATGACAGCCAAACCTATAAGTCTGGTATCAAAGAGTGGAGCACTCATATAGGACATCCTTGATGTCTCAAGTGTAAGGACCAGATATACCACTAGGATTATGGAATCGCTGTCTGACAATAAGGCATCATCAACCATCCAGCATTCCGTAAGCGGATCAATCAGTGAACTCATTCTCCAATGAGCACCTGTACTGTATCCCTAGTATCCCTACACGAGCAGCTATGAGACCAGCTGCATCCATCATATGGACGGGTATACAACACACCAGTCTGTCCGGTTATCACGATGTCCCTCTCGAGTAACCTATGACCGAGATTATTTAGGATATGTGTTTAAAGGTGAATCGATCTTATTATCATGATCTCATCACGATCCGATTCCTATTGCACAAATCCAAGGACATCACAATATATATATGCATATATTCAATAGTTATAAAGTGATATACGCCAAAATATAATAAGCAAAATGATTCTGTATCATGTCACACGTGCCATCACTCATGTGATTGGCTTACTGGACACCTATGACTAGCAGGCTTTGCCCGGGTGATAATCGATGGCACAATCATAATCCTTTAGAAGTTCTATCCATCTTCACTGCCTTATGTTTAACTCTTTTTGAGTGAAAATATATTTTAAACTCTTATGATCAGTAAAGATTTCAAATTGCCGCCCATACAAATAATGTCTCCAAATCTTTAGAGCAAAAACAATTGCTGCCAATTCCAAATCATGAGTTGGATAATTCAGTTCATAACCTTTTAGTTGTCTAGAAGCATAAGCAATCACTCTCCCTTCTTGCATCAAAACACATCCAAGGCCCTTTCTTGAAGCATCAGTATAAACTACAAATCCCTCACTACCACTTGGAATAGTGAGAATAGGGGCACTAGTCAATCTTCTTTTTATCTCTTGAAAACTTTGCTCACAATCATCATCTCATAAAAATTTCACATTCTTTTTAGTGAGTTTGGTGAGAGGTTGAGCGATTCGAGAAAATCCCTTCACAAATCTCTTGTAATAAACTGCCATGCCCAAGAAGCTTCTAACTTCTGTTACATTTGTTGGTACTTCCCATTTAACTACAGCTTCTTCTTTCTTTGGATCAACAGATATGCCATTTCCGGAAATTACATGGCCTAAGAAAGCAACTTCATTCAACCAAAATTCACATTTGTTGAACTTTGCATACAACTTCTTTTCTCTTAGTATGGACAATACATTTCTCAAGTGTTCCTCATACTCCTTGAATACACCAATATGCCATCAATGAATACGATTACATAATCATCCAAGAGTGGTTGAAATATCCTATTCATTAGTTCCATCAAAGCTGCAAGGGCATTAGTCAAACCAAAATGCATCACCAAGAATTCATAGTGACCATATTGAGTTCTAAAAGTTGTTTTTGGAATATCCTCCTCCTTGATCTTCAACTGATAGTAACCTGACCTCTGGTCAATCTTAGAGAATACTTGTGCACCCTGTAGTTGATCAAACAAATCATTAATTCTGGGCATGGGATACTTGTTTTTGATGGTCACCTGATTCAACTGTCTATAATCAATACAAATCCTCAATGTTCCATCCTTCTTTTTCACTAATAGTATCGGAGCACCCCACGGTGAAACGCTGGGTCGTATGAAACCCTTATCTAATAATTCTTGTAGTTGCTTCTTTAATTCCTTTAGTTCGAGTGGTGCCATTCTGTAGGGAGGCTTAGATATTGGGGTTGTACTAGGGACCAGATCAATAGCAAATTCACCCTCTCTATCTAGAGGTAAACCAGGCAAGTCATATGGGAATACATCAGGGAACTCTTTGACCACTTAAATTTCATCTAGATGGGTTTCCTAATTTGAATACTCCTTTACACATACCATATAACAAAAATAACCCTTCTTCATAAGACAATAAGCTTGAAGTGTTGATATCAAGCAAGGAGACAAATCATGCCTAATGCCCTCAAAGTAAAATATAGGTTGATATGGTACGTAGAAAGTAATTATTTTTATGTAGCAATCAATACTAGCGTGATGAGAAGATAACCAATCCATGCCAAGTATAATATCAAAACCCTGGATCTCTAGGAGAATCAAATCAGCAATGGGTTCGTGTTCTCCAATAGAGATCAAACAAGATGGGTAAACCAAGTTTGTTGCCAAAGAATCCCCAATAGTAGTTGTTACATATAATATATAATCTAGGGGTCTAGGTAGAATATCCAAGTGATAAGCAAAGTATTGTGAAACAAAAGATAAGTTGGAACCAGGATCAAATAAAACTTTTGCATTTCTTTTAGAAACATGAAGAATACCTTCAATCACTAATTCAGAAGTTTTAGAATCATATTCAGTGATAGCATACACTCTAACATGGGCTGATAATTTAGGAGGCAGTGACTCTTTCTTCTTGTTCAAAGGGCAGTCTTTTATTTTATGATCCAACTTTCCATAAGTAAAATAGAATCTAGTCACCTACAAACACAAACTTATTTCATAATTTAACTCGTATCTTACACAGGATTAAGTCTTTTATGGTGACTTCCATTTTTAAATCCAAATGTCTTAACCATTTTGTTATCACTTTCTGATCCATTTACAATTATATTTTTATTGGTAAACTTGTCCTAGCTATTCTTGTCCTTGATCTCCAGAAATTCTTTTCATTGTTCCCATTAATAATAAGCCTCTACTTCCAATATAAGGTGGCAAAAGAAATCTTTCGATCATCAGAATAATTTTGTACATTAAATATTTTCTCCGTTTGCATCATCCATTTTTCTACCACCAATGAAATTAGGTTCACCATGCTTTCATTGTGCTACTCTAATTTAGTATCCTGGATCAACCCTTCCATCCCTATTAATTAATCAGAAACAAATAAAATAGAAGGACCAAATATCTTCATCATCCTAGATTCCTAAAATGCATCAAAGAATATTTCCACTAATCACTATAGTTCACTAGACTTCAATATATTTTGCATGTTAACATTGTTGAATCTCGGATTTTGATGATGAAATCAATTGATGGGTTAATTGATCTAATCCATATTATTGAGTTAAGTGTGCAGGATTAACTATGATAACCAGAAAACACAAAGCAAGAATACCGGAGTCAAGATCGATGGACGTTTAAGAGTCCGAAGAATTGTCGGAGATGCTGCCGGAACCAACCGAGAAGAAATCGGGAACCTATCGGAATTTTCGGAAGTTCGCCGAAGAGATCGTCGGAGGTTCACGGAGATCACCGAGAAGGGTCGGCTACTCGTTAAAGTCATCACAAGATCGGGATCTTGATGGGAGTCCGTCGGAAGAAGCTCGTCGGAAAGCTCGCCGAAACAAGACTCGACGTTCGCGGTTGAAAGCTTGCTTAGGATGTGTTTTTGTTATGTAGTTCACTTGTAATTAGGATTAGGATTAAGAGATAATCCTATATCCTGGTTAGGGGCCAACTGGGCCCAAAGTCAGATATGGTTTGGGCTTAAATTAAGCCAAACCAGTGAAATCGGAGTGCCAGGCGGTGGCACCGCCTGGCTGGGCGGTGGCACCTCCAGCACCGGGAACCCTAAGAGAATTCAAATTTTGGAGCCCAAAATTTGAATCCTCTTGAGGCCTATAAATACCCCTCAAATCTCAACTGAGGTTACAACTTTTGAGAAGCATTTTGATTGAGAGAAAAGTCTTAGAAAGTCTTAGCAAGTCTTGTTTTTAATTTGCTAGAGAGTTCTCCTCCTCCTTTCTTATTGAAAATTTGTAAGAGGTTGAGCTATTTGTAAAAGGTTGTAAGAGGGGTGTTTACCCTTCCATTTCAAGAGATTTGCTAGTGGAAGGTGGGAGCCTCATCGAAGAGGGGCATCGCAAGTGGAGTAGGTCATTTGACCGAACCACTCTAAAAATCGGCGTAATCTCTGGTTTGCATTTTATTATTGTCATTTACATTACTGCAAATCTTCTTACTGCTTTAGTTCCTTATTACCCTTGCTGTGCAACTTTAAGAATACGCTTTCAAGTTAAACTTTTCAAGTTCCGTTCTTATCGTACGAAAGATTTTGTTAAAATCGAAGTTTTAATCCGCTGCACTAATTCACCCCCCCCCCTCTTAGTGCCGCTCCGATCCTAACAAGTGGTATCAGAGCGAGGTTATCTCTCATATTTGGTTTAATACCCAAGAGAGATGACTTACTCTGGCATGCAAGAGGGCCACTCTATTGCACGACCACCTTTGTTTAATGGGTCGGATTACACATATTGGAAGACTCGCATGAGGATCTTCCTCATTTCTATGGACTTTGAGCTTTGGTCTATTGTTGAGAATGGATTTCAAAAATCTTCTCTTCCGATGAGCGAATTGAATGAATCGGAGAAGAAGGTTTTTGCTTTAAATGCAAAGGCTATGAATGCCATTTTTTGTGCATTAGACAAAAACGAATTTAATCGTGTTTCAATGTGTGATTCGGCTTTTGATATTTGGAGAACTCTTGAGGTCACTCATGAAGGCACTAGCTGAGTGAAAGAGTCCAAAATCAACATCCTTGTGCACTCTTACGAACTTTTCCGAATGAAACCAAGTGAGTCCATCGGAGACATGTACACCCGGTTTACGGATGTCATCAATGGACTCAAAGCTCTTGGTAAAGATTTTACTAACTTTGAACTAGTAACTAAAATCTTAAGATCCCTCCCTAAAAGTTGGGATGCAAAAGTTACGGCCATTCAAGAGGCCAAAGACCTTAAAGCATTCCCTCTTGAAGAACTCATTGGGTCTCTAATGACCTACGAAATGACATGTCAAGCTCATGACGAGCTCGAGAACCCCCTTCCAAAGAACAGGAAGGATATGGCACTCAAATCATAAGAAGACCACTAGAAAGGAACATCAAGTGATGAGGACAGTGACAATGATATTGCACTTTTGACTCAAAAATTTAAAAAATATTTAAGAAAGAACAAACTTAAAAATAATATAAAAAATAAATTTGAACAAAAGAAGGACCAAGTGATTTGCTATGAATGCAAAAAACCGGGACACTACAAGAACAATTGTCCTCAAGCCAAAAAGAGGACATCAAAGAAGAAGGCGCTCAAGGCAACATGGGATGATTCAAGCGCGTCCGAAGAAGAGGAGTCCAACACCGAGGAAGTTGCTCATTACGCGCTAATGGCTTTAGAAGAAGAGGTATGTGATTTATTTAATGAAGATTTATCTTTTGAAGAACTCTCTATCGCTTTTCATGAATTATTTGATGAATGTAGAACTGTTAGCAAGAAGTTAAGTATCTTAAAGAAAGAGCATGCTTTGCTACAAGATAAGTTTGATAGTCTTCAAACTCCTCCATGCTCTAAGTGTGAGCATTTAGAAGCAATAAAAAATGAAAATTTACTTCTTAAGGAAACCTTAAACAAGTTTAAGGTTGGTAGCAAAGGATTAGATATGATCCTTGCACACAAGGGTCACATCGCAAATAGAAATGGAATTGGATTTGTAAAAGGATTACATCAAAATCCTACCACTTTCATAAAAGGACCTACATTACATGTTTCCTCTTATATGAAATGCAACTTCTGTTGCAAATCCGGACATATTGCCTAAAAATGTCCATTTAGGAAAATTAGTTCACAAAAATTAATATGGGTTCCTAAAGGAACTATAAAGGATTCAAAAATAAATAACAAGGTTAGTGGGTCAATTTTTGAGGCACCCAAAATCAAATGGGTACCTAAAAATCATCCTCTTTTGTAGACAAACCCACAAGCTAGGAGCAAGAGATGGTATCTCGATAGTGGATGCTCAAGACATATGACTGGAGATCCATCTCATTTCTCTATGCTCACTAGCAAAGAAGAAGGGCACGTCACCTTCGGAGACAACAACAAAGGCAAAATCATTGGCAAGGGAACTATTGGTAACAAATTTAGTTTTTCCATTGATGATGTTTTACTAGTTGATGGATTAAAACATAATCTCTTGAGTATTAGTCAACTATGCGATAAAGGTTATATCGTTAGATTTGAATCAAATATGTGCATTATTGAAAAACCAAATCATAACATGACTATGATTGCTTTAAAACAAAATAATGTCTATACCATCAATCTTGATGAACTAGGTAATGAAATGTGTTTCTCCGCCGTAAATGATGATGCTTGGCTTTGGCATAGGAGATTAGGTCATGCAAGCATGAAAACAATATCTAAAATCTCATCTCAAGAATTAGTACGAGGGATGCCGAATATGAAGTTTATTAAGGATAAGGTATGCGATGCATGTCAACTAGGCAAACAAATAAAAATAAGCTTCAAACCAGAAAATCAAATTAGCACCACTAGACCATTACAATTGATCCATTTGGACTTATTTGGATCAATTGATACAACAAGTCTAGGTGGAAGCAAATATGCTTTTGTGATTGTGGATGACTACTCTAGATACACTTGGACCTATTTCTTAGCTCACAAAAGTGATTGCTTCAAGTGTTTCTCTAAGTTTTGTAAACTCACTCAAAACGAAAAAGGCTTCATGATTTCATCAATTCGGAGTGATCACGGTGGTGAATTCCAAAATCGTGACTTTCAAATTTTTTGCGAAGTTAATGGGTACAATCATAACTTCTCAACTCCAAGAAATCCTCAACAAAATGGAGTCGTTGAAAGGAAAAATAGAAACCTACAAAAAATGGCAAGAACTATGTTAAATGAATATAGTTTACCCAAATATTTTTGGGCCGAAGCCGTAAATACGGCTTGTTACATCATGAATAGGGTCCTAATAAGACCATCTCTATCAAAAACTCCCTATGAATTATGGAATAACAAAAAACCAAATATTTCTTATTTTAAAGTTTTCGGTTGTAAATGCTTTATTTTAAATGAAAAGGATGCCTTAGGTAAATTTGATGCTAAATCCGATGAAGGCATCTTTCTTGGCTACTCTTCCGTTTCTAAGGCTTTTCGGATTTTTAATAAAAGAACCTTAGTAATAGAAGAGTCTATTCATGTAGTTTTTAATGAAATTTCCGATTTAAAGAAAAATAATTTTGATGATGATTTTGGTTTTGATAATTTGAATTTAAATGAACCCTCTCCTCAAAATAGCCATTTGAATGCATCTTCTTCCGAAATTTCTTTACCAAAAGAATGGAAGTATGTAGATGCTCATCCAAAAGAGCAAATTATAGGAGATACATGAAAAGAGGTTCAAACTCGTTCTTCTTTCAAGAATTTTTGTGCTAACGCCGCTTTCCTTTCTCAAATTGAACCTAAATGCATTGACGAAGCCTTAAAAGATGATTTTTGGGTCATTGCAATGCAAGGAGAATTGAACCAATTTGAGAGGAATGAGGTATGGAAGCTTGTTCCTAGACCAAGTGACCACTTAGTCATAGGTACTAAGTGGGTCTTTAGAAACAAGCAAGACGAAAATGGTATCGTGGTTAGAAACAAGGCTAGATTAGTGGCCAAAGGTTTCAACCAAGAAGAAGGTATCGATTACGAAGAAACCTTCGCTCCCGTGGCTCGATTAGAAGCCATAAGGATGCTCCTTGCCTATGCTAGTAGTAATAATTTTAAACTATTTCAAATGGATGTTAAAAGTGCTTTCTTGAATTGTTTTATTTCCGAAGAAGTATATGTCGAACAACCTCCCGGATTTGAAAATTCTCTTCTTCCTAATCATGTATTCAAATTGACTAAAGCTCTCTATGGCTTAAAACAAGCTCCTAGAGCTTGGTATGAAAGGCTTAGTTCCTTTCTTATTTTAAATAATTTTACCAAAGGCAAGGTTGATACTACATTGTTTATTAAATATTTTGAAAATAATTTTCTTATTGTGCAAATTTATGTTGACGATATTATTTTTGGCTCTTCGGATGAATCACTATGTGAATCATTTGCCAAATGTATGAGTCATGAATTTGAAATGAGTTTAATGGGTGAATTAATTTTCTTTTTAGGATTACAAATCAAACAACTTAGTGATGGCATATTTCTTAACCAATCCAAATATTAATTAGAATTGTTAAAACGATTTAACATGGATAATTCAAAAGCAATAAACACCCCTATGAGTACTACGACTAAGTTAGATATGGATGAAAATAGTGAAAATTTCGATCAAAAAACATATAGGGGAATGATAGGTAGTCTACTCTACCTCACCGCGACTAGACCAGATATTATGTTTAGTGTAGGACTTTGCACTAGGTTTCAATCTAATCCTAAATTATCTCATCTAAAGAGTGTTAAAAGAATATTTAGGTATCTTAAAGGAACTCCAAATTTAGGATTGTGGTATCCAAAATCTGAAAATTTTGATCTAATAGCTTATGCAGATGCCGATTTTGGTGGATGTAGGATAGATAGAAAAAGTACAACCGGAACATGCCAATTTTTAGGACATGCACTTGTTTCTTGGACTTCCAAGAAACAAAATTCAGTTGCACTATCTACGGCGGAAGCCGAATACATTGCTGCAAGTGCATGTTGTGCACAAGTCTTTTGGATGAAAAATACATTAGAAGACTATGGAATTCACTTTAAAAACATTCCCATAAAATGTGATAATACTAGTGCCATATGTCTTACTAAAAATCTAATTCAGCACTCTAGAACTAAGCACATCGATGTTAGGCATCATTTCATACGCGATCATGTCCTTAACAATGATGTTGTTCTAGAATTCATTGACACAAAGCATCAATTAGCAGATATATTTACAAAAGCTTTGAATGAAGACCAATTTGAATTCATTAGAAGGGAATTAGGTATGTTAAATTGTCCCTAAGAATAAACTTGGTTGAATGGATTTTCCATAAAGTTTTTCATTCTTTCTCCGTTCCTCGGTGACTTGTTAAATTATGTTATCCTATCTTGAGTCAAACACCGCTTCCATCTGATCAAGATTAATGATTTTATGATATTTTGAATCTCGAAATTGATTTTGATGGCTTGATTATGAGTTTCAAGTTGACGAATTGAATTTGAATGGATTTGTATTCGAATTATGATCTTGACTTATTGGAGTTACTACTTAAAAATTTTTTTTTTTCTTATCCCAATCTCTTCTTTGTACATCTACAATTTTTGTTATTTATAAAAAGAAGAGATTTGATAATATGGATGAATGCTGAATTTTCCTTTAAGATGAACTCTGTGTAAATATTTTAGCATACTTAATTTTGAATGATAAAATCTTTGTATGATCAATGATAATATAGATGAGTGATGTATGATCAATGATAAAATCTTTGTATGATCAATGATAATATAGATGAGTGATGTATGATCAATGATAAAATCTTTGTATGATAAATTATGTGCTTCAAGTCTCATTCCCTTTTTGTTGATGACAAAGGGGGAGAAAAGTGATGACTTGTATCATTTTAATAGCATGACTTATATGAATTGCAAAAGCTTGTGTGATATGAATGTCTTATATGCCTTCCAAAATCCTTGAGAATATCACAAGATTGATTGATCATATTGAAAGCATGCCTTAGATCGATATCATGAAATTCATGTTGAAAATCTTTATCTCCTATCGTAGTAAAAATTGTCCCATATCATTTGACTTATGATTTTCATCGAAGTTTTGCATTTACTATTGCTTAATGAGAATAACGATAAGCTCTACGGTTAGAACTTATCGGTTTATGCTTGAATTCAATGGATGAAATTCAAGTGTTTTCATCTTCTCATAATATGGCATATAGATAGGGGGAGTTATGTTTAACTCCGTCATCAATTGATTGTCATCATCAAAAAGGGGGAGATTGTTGAATCTCGGATTTTGATGATGAAATCAATTGATGGGTTAATTGATCTAATCCATATTATTGAGTTAAGTGTGCAGGATTAACTACGATAACCAGAAAACACAAAGCAAGAATACCAGAGTCAAGATCGATGGACGTTTAAGAGTCCGAAGAATCGTCGGAGATGCTGCCGGAACCAACCGAGAAGAAATCGGGAACCTATCGGAATTTTCAGAAGTTCGCCGAAGAGATCGTCGGAGGTTCACGGAGATCACCGAGGAGGCTCGGCTACTCGTTAAAGTCATCACAAGATCGGGAGCTTGATGGGAGTCCGTCGGAAGAAGCTCGTCGGAAAGCTCGCCGAAACAAGACTCGACGTTCGCGGTTGAAAGCTTGCTTAGGATGTGTTTTTGTTATGTAGTTCACTTGTAATTAGGATTAGGATTAAGAGATAATCCTATATCCTGGTTAGGGGCCAACTGGGCCCAAAGTCAGATATGGTTTGGGCTTAAATTAAGCCAAACTAGTGAAATCAGAGTGCCAGGCGGTGGCACCGCCCAGCACCCGAGAGCTGGGCGGTGACACCTCCTTGGCTGGGCGGTTGCACCATCCAGCACCCGAGCGCTGGGCGGTGGCACTGCCTGGCTGGGCGGTGGCACCTCCAGCACCGAGAACCCTAAGAGAATTCAAATTTTGGAGCCCAAAATTTGAATCCTCTTGAGGCCTATAAATACCCCTCAAATCTCAACTGAGGTTACAACTTTTGAGAAGCATTTTGATTGAGAGAAAAGTCTTAGAAAGTCTTAGCAAGTCTTGTTTTCAATTTGCTAGAGAGTTCTCCTCCTCCTTTCTTATTGAAAATTTGTAAGAGGTTGAGCTGTTTGTAAAAGGTTGTAAGAGGGGTGTTTACCCTTCCATTTCAAGAGATTTGCTAGTGGAAGGTGGGAGCCTCATCGAAGAGGGGCATCGCAAGTGGGGTAGGTCATTTGACCGAACCACTATAAAAATCGGCATAATCTCTGGTTTGCATTTTATTATTGTCATTTACATTACTGCAAATCTTCTTACTGCTTTAGTTCCTTATTACCCTTGCTGTGCAACTTTAAGAATACGCTTTCAAGTTAAACTTTTCAAGTTCCGTTCTTATCGTACGAAAGATTTTGTTAAAATCGAAGTTTTAATCCGCTGCACTAATTCACCCCCCCCCTCTTAGTGCCGCTCCGATCCTAACAAACATATCAAATATTGTAGTGATTCTCAAACCATGCTCTGTCACGCCCCTCAAAAATATCGATGATATTAAAATTTTCATCACAAATCCATCCAGGATCCAAACTAACATTTGAGAATACTAAAAACATCCAAACATCTAATAATCCATAAAACCTGTGCAGTTTATACCTATACAATACATCACTCGATGATTCATAAAATCCGATCACAACTCACCAAAATAATAATCACAACATAAATTCACAAGTGTGGGAGTCTATACAATCACAAAACCAACGTTTACCATAATTTCATATCATTACATGAATTAAACTTAACATTCCAAAATCCTAAACATGAGAGGTTCTTTAAACTTATACAAAATCCACAAGCTTAGATTCAATGTCAACATTTCATTATATGCAGAGTGCGCTTATACAACAAAAACATATATACTAATAAAGATCTGCCCAAAATCTTCTAGCTTTCCACTAGCCTCAGCCCAATTTTAACATTTAAGCAAGCGACAAGCTATCCTAAAAAAATTATATAGCAACGGAGTGAGCATATAAAGCTCAGCAAGTGACTAACATATCCATAGCAAGAGAGGACAATTTCTAAACAGATAAGGTTTCAAAATACAAGGCAGAATATAAAGAATTCATAGATGTAATCTCACTAAGTGTAGAATCACAAATGTCATTTCAATCAAACATATTTGATTCATAACAGATGGAGCATAGAATAATTGGAGCATATTAATAACCAATGAAACGTTTTGGAGCTTATCAATGACGTATGAAAGGTTTCTGAGCATATCAATGGCAAATAGGACATTCCAAAACATATCAATAGCATATGAAATATTTCAAAGCGTATCAACGGTGTATGAACATTTTGGAGCATATCAAAGAATGATACGAAACAGAAGCTGAAACGTCGTATTTGACGTTGCATTCATATCTTTCTTATCCAAAGCACATACATAAATACATAACCAAAGCTCTGGATATCATATCAAACAGACAGAAGGTGTAGTGGGACTACAGACAGAATGTGATTCATCCATTTCTGAATGACCATGAGACAGAAGTCTCCCACGTCTAGGAGCTCCATCCACCCACGTCTAGATGAAGTCAGAGGAGGCCGATAGAGCATTGCAAGCTCTATGCATAACTCCCTTTACCATTTCTGGCAAAGGTTCACATTATCCCATAACACCAGAGTACAAATGGGTAGTATGAACAATAAATAGCATATATCGGAAGCATACGTGGAATAACAAAACGTACATGTGCCTTTACGAGTCAATATGATGAAAGTAATAATCTTTCACAAATGTATTTAGATTTGACAGGAAATGAAAGCAAGAGTACACACGGAATCCAAGCAATCATATATAGCTCAATTCAGATAAGAAGGTTAGATGAATTCAATATCCAAAGGAATGAAACTAGAATAGGCACATATCAAAAGCAAATGTGGAACAATGGGATATACATGTGCCTATATGAGTCAATGCGTATAGCATCAATGTTACACAATATATTTCAAGAATGTAAATAACTTACAAACAAGAGCAAACCAGAATTCAAGCATTAATATAAACCTAAATTGAGTGAAGGAAACTGAATGAAATCTATTTCCAAATGAATGAAAATAGAATATGTGAAATCGACCAAAGCTCGATTTCTGACAGAGTTCGATAGGCACATTGAATAAATACTTCAGATTATCAATTATGCTCCAATACCCTCAAGAAAGCTATTGTCGAAAGATATATCAATATATTTTTTGATAAAATAAGTTTCGTATGAATCAAAGTTTCCAACAAGGAGTTACCATTAATTTAGTAACTAAAGGTCAAAAACAAAATCACTGTTTTGCAGAATTCATAAGGTCGGTTTCAATAGATAACAGGATAGGCTTTTGAATTCTAAATTTTTTAATATATATATTAAAAGAAAGATCTATAAGTCTAGTTTCAAATGATATTAGTTTGGTATAAATCAGAATTTCTAATAGGGACTTATAGGCATTTTAGTATCGAAAGGTCAAAAATTTTGATCCTTGTTTTGCAGCATCCATAGGCTCATTTGAAACAGAAGTTTTGGTAAGTATTCGGTGTCCAAAATTTTCAATATTAGTGTCAAAAGAAAGGTATAAGAGTCTAATTTCAAATGAATAAGTTCCTGCCTAAATCCATATTTGGTGCTAAAAATTATGGCTGAAACAACCTATAGGGGTCAATTTACTAAAAAATTCCAGATCCATGGTTTTGTGTCTAACAAGAGAAATATCAGGTTTGAAGTAGAAATATTTCAAATTATTCAGAATTAATATAAGAACAGAGATTAATATTTCTGTAAGATGGGATTAGAACATTTGCTTTTGAGAATTATGACCCCAAATGGGAAGATTTGAGCAAAGAAAACCCCGAAGCCCTAAATTTCTCTTCTTCTTCTTCCCCCCCCCTTTTTTTTTCTTCTTCTTTCTCTCTTCCTCTGTTCTTCCACGCAACTGTCTTCTCTAGTTCCTTCAGAACGAAGGCAGAGAGGCTTAAGCGGTGGGATTTGTAATTTTATGTATTTTACAGTTTAGTCCTTGTATTATTATATTTACGATTAGGTCCTCAAGGTTTACATATAGGTCCTCAGATTATTTTTTTCTCTTTGAACAGATCCCCAAATCTTATGAATAAGTTCTTAGATTTATACTTTGGCTCTTTTATCAAATTTAAAATGGATTCTTACATTACAACTAGAAATTTATACGAAAATTTAGAAATGAGGGATGTTACAAAACCTAAACAACTTACCACTTGAAGAACTAATTGGGTCTTTGATGACATATGAAATGACTAATGTGGCACTTGACGAATATAAGAACCACCTTCCAAAGAACAAGAAGGATTTCAGACTTAGAACAATTGAAGACCACTCGAGCATAAACTCAAGTGATGGTGAACTTGAACTACTTCTGAAATTTAAAAGGTTAATGAAACAAAAATTAAAGAATAAAAAGAACGCAACTACTTGCTATGAATGCAAGAAGAAGGAATCACTTTAGGATGAATCGAGCTCGTCCGAAGATGAGGATAAAATCAACAAAGGCGAGGTGACAAACTATGCCTTAATGGCTTTCGATGATGAGGTAATTAAAATGCCTTTAATTTATTTCGAAATTACATGATGCTTTTTATAAGTTATATTTAATTTAGTTTAGAAAAATTATTTTTCTTGAAAATTATATGTTTAATAATATAATAAAAATGTAAAAATTGGAATCATGCTTATTATGCTAGTAATTTTGAAAATAATAATGACCATTGCATGTTTTTTGAAAAATACAACAAAGTGTTAATCTAAATGCTTGCTCACCTAGTAAGATTAATCTTATGTATATGTTTAAGAAACAATAATGTGTATCATGTTGATTTCCATATTGCTTTTGATTGAAGATGTCTTATGTTCGATGAAACCATGTTTAATGAGTTTATCTTTCTAAATTATGCATAATGATTCTTATGATTTATGGACTATCGATTTTTACCATAATGAAAGTGACTTTTTCGGTTTTAAAAATGATGCATGTTTTGATTTGACATAAATGAAAAAGGCATGCTTATATGAAATAATGTAAGTATCATGCTTGACGTTTGTATATTTAATTAAAGTATGATGATTTGAAGAAATGATTATTTGATCTTGATAATTTCCATGATAATAATTGCTCTTTCGATTTTAAACCATGATGTATAGTTTTCATATGAAAAAAACTTGAACATGCTTATATGAAATCAATCACCTAAATTGAAACAACTAAAACGAAGAAAATATTTCTTTTTGAAAATGTCTTTTTCTCTATCTTATTGATTTTGATGAATCTATTTGTATCATTTTTATGAATCTCTTAAAAGTAACTTTGATAATTTAACAAGTTGAATGATTTGAGGATGAATGATTTTTCTCTTCATTATAACTTGTGATATTTTTTATATGAATCATCATCTTGATTTCTCGATATTTGATATATGAAATTTCTCTATGAATCAAGATCTTATTTTTGAACTCCTATGATTCTTCTAACCATTTTTCTAAAAAGGAGAGATTAATGAATCTATCTATGTCCTTTTTTTATGAATCTCTTAAAAATGATTTTGATTTGACGATTTGAATTTGAATGAGCTTTATCTTGATTTTTCGAGATTGATAACTAGAAATTTCTTATGCATCAATCAAGATATTATATCATTTTTTCTCCTATGTTTCTTTTTGCCAATAACTAAAGAGAAATGTTGATTTAATGATGGATGTTTGGTACCAACAATCATGAAGTGATAAATGCTTTAGTATCATGCATGAGAGTAATGATGAAGGTTTTGAACACAAATATTTGTATCATGTTTGATGATTTTACATTTTGAAATTATGCATGATGAGTTGAAGTGATGTTGGTTTAAATGTATAAATCAATAATCTTTTTGTCAAATGAATCATAATCTTGTTGTGAATTCTTGAATTATAACTTGAGTTTTCTTTTTGAATCAAGATTGTTTCCTATCATGCTTTCTATTTAAAAAAAGAAGAAACTTGTCAAAAATGATATATGATCTTTTGACATTCATTTTTATTGTTTACCTTTGTCATGATTTAAAAATTATTGTAAAGGGAAAAAGATATAAAAAATTATATTCTTCCATTCTTTTTTACAATGACAAAGTGGGAGATAGCTAGCTTGCACAAGTCAAGAAGATGCAAAAACTTACTTGCTTGCTTGCACATCTAAAGAGAAACAAAAATTACAAACTTACATATCGCAAAAAGAGGCAAAACTTTTTAGTTTGCTCATCTTAAAAGCAAGAAATACTATCTTGCAATCTCAAGAGAAGCAAAAGTGCTATCTTGTCTATCTCAGGAAGCAAAACATGCTAACTTGCACATCTAGCGAAAATTAAGAAACTTGCATATTTCAAGAAGCAAGAGTCGCTTTATTGAACATCTCTATATTGCTAGCTTGTATGTTCTAAAATGTTGTAAAATTTGCTAGCTTATATGATGATAATACTTGATGTTTATTATGCAATGATTTGAACTTGTATTTCCAAACACATTGAAAGTTGGACTTCTCCATTTTGTTGATGACAAAGGGGGAGAAGTATGATCATGTTATGCATGATGATGTGTTGCAAATATTCATGATGAAATTTGCAATGACTTGAATTCGGCTTGAATTCAAGGTTCTATCAACTTGGCATGTTGATAAGGGGAGTTTGTTTAAACTCCAGGAGTTAAGGTTAACTCCGTCATCAATTGATTGTCATCATAAAAAATGGGGAGATTGCTGAATCTTGGATTTTGATAATGAAACCAATTGATAAGTGTTTATGATTTAATCTATGTTTTGAGTGATATAGGATGATTTGATCAGGATGAGACAATTAAAGCAGGAAGAATCATGTTAGGCTAGGGGAAAACATGTCAGAAGATTGGATGTCGAGCTGGTGGATCGGTCGACGTATCGACAGAAGGCTTCGAGCCATGGATTCGGGCATCGGACCAAGAAGAGCCGATATTGTGCCAAGGATATTGGAGTTACGGAGTCAACTGGCTGATTGGGCAATAGGCCGCAAGAGAGGACGATGCGCGGAAGAATCAGACGAAGCGTCGAGAGACCAATGACATGCCGGACAACATGATTCATGCTTAGTATTAATTGTTTAGATCGAAGTATGTTTTTACATGTGCAAGATTAACTATGATAGCAAGACATAAAGCAAAATGAAGTCCCGGAGTCAAGGACGCGATTTCGTTGGGAGTTCGAGAGTTCATCGAAAGTCTAGACGTTCGTCGGAAGTTCTATAGGAACCAGCCGAGAAGTCTAGGAGCTTGCCAAAGAAGCTCATCAAAACTCGCCAAAAAGATCGTCGTGAAGTCCAAGAGCTTGCCGGGAGTCCGCTGGAACATTGCCCGAGAGTTCATCAGAAGTTCGTCGGAAGATCGCCGGAAGCTCGCCGGAAGAAACCAAGACATAGGAACTTGTTTAGCTTAGTAAATGTCTTAGATTTCATAGTTAGCATGTAATTAGGTTTGGATTTGGGCCAACCCAATTAGGAGCCAGTTAGGCCCATATAAGGATTGTGGTGGGCCCAATGAGAGGCCCAAACAGTGTCATAAGATATAACACCTTTGTGGCATAATCTTCGAGACTATGTCAGGCGGTGGTACCACCCCTAGCAAGGTGTCAGGCGGTGGTACCGCTAGTCTGGGCGGTGGTACCACCCTTGGCAGGTTGTCAAGCGATGGTACCGCCCCTGTCAGGTGGTGGTACCGCCTAGCATAGTGTCAGTGTCAGACTGACACTAGCGGTAATACCGCCCAGCATAGGCGATGGTACCGCCCATACCCAGAAAACTCAGGATGGGATATTTTTAGGCTCTAAGTTTGAATCAACTTAAGGCCTATAAATACCCCTCTAATCCCTCGTTAATACACAAAAGCACGGTGAGTTTAAAAGTAAAGAAACGCTATTGTAATCTCTTCTGAGAATCCTCCTCTAGTCTAAGATTAGAATTCTGTTTAGAGAGGAGTGTGTGTGCTTGTAAAGGTTGACTCGTAAACCTGTGAAAATGAGAAGAGGGGTGTAAGAAGGAGGTTGATCTTATCCTGTTAAAGAAAGATCGATAGTGGATGCTAGTGGCTTCGACGGAAGAGGAATTGGAGGAGTGGATGTAGGTCACGACGACCGAACCACTATAAATTGGCATGTTCTCTGGTTTACATTTCCTTTGTGCAATTCACCTTATTGCAAACCTCTTTAATTGCTTATTGCCTTCAATTCATTTACGAATGTATTTCAAAGAGAATGCTTGTCTTGTCCCAATCCAGGTACATAGACACCATTGTCAAAAGGTTTGGCATAGAAAATTCCAAGAGAGGTCTTATACCGATGACACATGGGATATCGCTTTCTAAGAGTATGTCCCCAAAGACTCCTAAAGAAAGGGCGAACATGGATAGGATACCCTATGCATCAGCAATAGGGTCTATCATGTATGCCATGCTATGTACCAGGCCTGATATAGCATATGCTCTAAGTGTCACGAGCAGGTATCAAGCGGATCCAAGCTTGGAGCATTAGAAAGCAATAAAGTATGTCCTTAAGTACTTGAGAAGGACTAAGGATATTTTACTAATATATGGAGGTAGTAGCCTAAGGGTTGAAGGCTACACAGATTTGAGTTTTCAATCTAATATCGATGATAGTAAGTCAAATTTGGAGTATGTGTAAACCTTGAATAAAGGAGCTGTTGAATCTCGAATTTTGATGATGAAGTCAATTGTCATTTGTTATCTAATCCATATGTTGAGATAAGTGTGCAGAATTAACTACGATGGTAGTAAGACATGCGGTAGGAGTTCCACTAGAGTTAAGACCATGATCACGTTGGGGGTTCGAGAGTTCGATGGAAGTCCGGACGGTCGTCGGAGGTTCTGCGGGAACAAATCCGAGAAGTCCAGAAGTTTGCCAAAGAAGCTCGTCGGAACTCACCAAGTGGATCATCGCAAGTCCAGGAGATTTGCCGGAAGTCCACCGGAGCATCACCGAGGGTTTGTCGGATGTTCACCGGAAGCTCGCCAGAAGAAGCGATTGACGCACCGGAGCAAGTTACAGTAAATGTCTTAAGAAATATCATAGTTAGCATGTAGATTAAGCTAGGAATGGGAGGTGATCCCATTAACTTAATCTGGGGGCAATTGGGCCCTTGACAGAGCCAAATTGGGCCGAATGGATCAACCCATTCGGACCCAGATTTCTTGGCCGGTGGTGGCACCGCTTAGGTCGGCGGTGGCACCACCCAAGAGCTCAGTCTCCTAAGAAAGCTGGGCAGTGGAATTGCCCCAATCAGGCAGTGGCACAGCTTGGGCTCAGTCTCCGAGCAAGACTAGGCGGTGGAACCGCCCTAGTTAGGCGGTGGCACCGCAAGAGCTCGGTCTCCGAGCTTTGTCAGGCGGTCGTACCGCCTAGTCTAGCGATAGTATCGCCAGGACCCCGAAAATCCGGGAGATGACATTTTTAAGCTCCAAGTTCAAACCAGTTTGGGGCCTATATATACCCCACCCTTTCTTGCATGAAAGGGCACCAAAAATCTAATATTACTCTATGATTTTTAGAGCTCAAAAGTGTTGTAAAGGCTAGAAGTTCTCCTCCCTCTTTTCTTTCAAGTTTTGATCTTTTAAAAGAGGAGAGAAAATTCTGTAAGGGTTGTCTCCTAAGCCCATCAAAATGAGTGAAATTGTAAAATGGTGGTTGGCCTTCATGTTAGGATCAGAGCGGCACTAAGAGGGGGGGGGGGGGGTGAATTAGTGCAGCGGATTAAAACTTCGGTTTTAGAAAAATCTTTCGTACGATAAGAACGGAACTTGAAAAGCTTAACTTGAAAGCGTATTCTTGAAGTTGCGCAGCAAAGGTAATAAGGAATTAAAGCATGTAAGAAGGTTTGCAGTAATGTAAATAGCAATAATGAAATGCAAACCAGAGATTACGCCGATTTTAGAGTGGTTCGGTCAAATGACCTACATCCACTTGCGAGGCCCCTCTTCGATGAGGCTCCCACCTTCCACTAGCAAATCTCTTGAAATGGAAGGCTAAATACCCCTCTTACAACCTTTTACAAGTAGTTCAACCTCTTACAAATTTTCAATAAGAAAGAATGAGGAGAACTCTCTAGAAAATTGAAAACAAAACTTGCTAAGACTTTCTAAGACTTTTCTCTCAATCAAATGCTTCTCAAAAGTTGTAATCTCAGCTGAGATTTGAGGGGTATTTATAGGCCTCAAGAGGATTCAAATTTGGGCTCCAAAATTTGAATTCTCTTTGGGTTCCCGATGCTGGCGGTGCCACCGCCCAGCCAAGCGGTGCCACCGCCCAGCGTTCGGGTGCTGGGAGGTGCAACCGCCCAGCCCAGGAGGTGTCACTGCCCAGCTCTCGGGTGCTGGGCGGTGCTACCGCCCAGCCAGGCGGTGCCACTGCCTGGCTCTCCGATTTCACTGGTTTGGCTTTATTTTAGCCCAAACCATATCTGACTTTGGGCCCAGTTGGCACCTAACCAGGATATAGGATTATCTCTTAATCCTAATCCTAATTACAAGTGAACTACATAACAAAAACACTCCTAAGCAAGCTTTCAACCGCGAACGTCGAGTCTTGTTTCGGCGAGCTTTCCGACGAACTTCTTCCGACGGACTCCCATCAAGCTCCCGATCTTGTGATGACTTTAACGAGTAGCCGAGCCTTCTCGGTGATCTCCGTGAACCTCCGACGATCTCTTCGGCAAACTTCCGAAAATTCTGATAGGTTCCCGATTTCTTCTCGGTTGGTTCCGGCAACATCTCCGACGATTCTTCGGACTCTTAAACGTCCATCGATCGTGACTCCGGTATTCTTGCTTTGTGTTTTATGGTTATCGTAGTTAATCCTGCACACTTAACTCAATAATATGGATTAGATCAATTAACCCATCAATTGATTTCATCATCAAAATCCGAGATTCAACAATCTCCCCCTTTTTGATGATGACAATCAATTGATGACGGAGTTAAACATAACTCCCCCTATCTATATGCCATATTATGAGAAGATGAAAACACTTGAATTTCATCCATTGAATTCAAGCATAAACCGATAAGTTCTAACCGTAGAACTTATCGTTATTCTCATTAAGCAATAGTAAATGCGAAACTTCGATGAAAATCATAATTCAAATGATATGGGACGATTTTTACTACGATAGGAGATAAAGATTTTCAACATGAATTTCATGATATCGATGTAAGACATGCTTTCAATATGATCAATCAATCTTGTGATATTCTCAAGGATTTTGCAAGGCATATAAGACATTCATATCACACAAGCTTTTGCAATTCATATAAGTCATGCTATTAAAATGATACAAGTCATCACTTTTCTCCCCCTTTGTCATCAACAAAAAGGGAATGAGACTTGAAGCACATAATTTATCATACAAAGATTTTATCATTCAAAATTAAGTATGCTAATTTATTTACGCAGAGTTCATCTTAAAGGAAAATTCAGCATTCATCCATATTATCAAATCTCTTCTTTTTATAAATAACAAAAATTGTAGATGTATAAAGAAGAGATTGGGATAAGAAAAAAATTTTAAGTAGTAACTCCAATAAGTCAAGATCATAATTCGAATACAAATTCATTCAAATTCAATTCGTCAACTTGAAACTCATAATCAAGCCATCAAAATCAATTTCGAGATTCAAAATATCATAAAATCATTAATCTTGATCAGATGGAAGCGGTGTTTGACTCAAGATAGGATAAGATAATTTAACAAGTTACCGAGGAACGGAGAGAGAATGAAAAACTTTACGGAAAATACATTCAAACAAGTTTATTCTTAGGGACAATTTAACATACCTAATTCCCTTCTAATGAATTCAAATTGGTCTTCATTCAAAGCTTTTGTAAATATATCTGCTAATTGATGCTTTGTGTCAATGAATTCTAGAACAACATCATTGTTAAGGACATGATCGCGTATGAAATGATGCCTAACGTCGATGTGCTTAGTTCTAGAGTGCTGAATTGGATTTTTAGTAAGACATATGGCACTAGTATTATCACATTTTATGGGAATGTTTTTAAAGTGAATTCCATAGTCTTCTAATGTATTTTTCATCCAAATGACTTGTGCACAACATGCACTTGCAGCAATGTATTCGGCTTCCGTAGTAGATAGTGCAACTGAATTTTGTTTCTTGGAAGTCCAAGAAACAAGTGCATGTCCTAAAAATTGGCATGTTCCAGATGTACTTTTTCTATCTATCCTGCATCCGCCAAAATCGGCATTTGCATAAGCTATTAGATCGAATTTTTCAGATTTTGGATACCACAATCTTAAATTTGGAGTTCCTTTAAGATACCTAAATATTCTTTTAACACTCTTTAGATGAGATAATTTAGGATTAGATTGAAACCTAGCGCAAAGTCCTACACTAAACATAATATCTGGTCTAGTTGCGGTGAGGTAGAGTAGACTACCTATCATTCCCCTATATGTTTTTTGATCGAAATTTTCACTATTTTCATCCATATCTAACTTAGTCGTAGTACTCATAGGGGTGTTTATTGCTTTTGAATTTTCTATGTTAAATCGTTTTAACAATTCTAATGTATATTTGGATTGGTTAAGAAATATACCATCACTAAGTTGTTTGATTTGTAATCCTAAAAAGAAAGTTAATTCACCCATTAAACTCATTTCAAATTCATGACTCATACATTTGGCAAATGATTCACATAGTGATTCATCCGAAGAGCCAAAAATAATATCGTCAACATAAATTTGCACAATAAGAAAATTATTTTCAAATTGTTTAATAAACAATGTAGTATCAACCTTGCCTTTGGTAAAATTATTTAAAATAAGAAAAGAACTAAGCCTTTCATACCAAGCTCTAGGATCAATTTGAATACATGATTAGGAAGAAGAGAATTTTCAAATCCGGGAGGTTGTTCGACATATACTTCTTCGGAAATAAAACCATTCAAGAAAGCACTTTTGACATCCATTTGAAATAGTTTAAAATTATTACTACTAGCATAGGCAAGGAGCATCCTTATGGCTTCTAATCGAGCCACGAGAGCGAAAGTTTCTTCGTAATCGATACCTTCTTCTTGGTTGAAACCTTTGGCCACTAATCTAGCCTTGTTTCTAACCACGATATCATTTTCGTCTTGCTTGTTTCTAAAGACCCACTTAGTACCTATGACTAAGTGGTCACTTGGTCTAGGAACAAGCTTCCATACCTCATTCCTCTCAAATTGGTTCAATTCTTCTTGCATTGCAATGACCCAAAAATCATCTTTTAAGGCTTCGTCAATGCATTTAGGTTCAATTTGAGAAAGGAAAGCGGCGTTAGCACAAAAATTCTTGAAAGAAGAACGAGTTTGAACCCCTTTTGTCGTATCTCCTATAATTAGCTCCTTTGGATGAGCATCTACATACTTCCATTCTTTGGGTAAAGAAATTTCGGAAGAAGATGCATTCAAATGGCTATTTTGAGGAGGGGGTTCGTTTAAATTCAAATTATCAAAACCAAGATCATCATCAAAATCATTTTTCTTTAAATCAGAAATTTCATTAAAAACTACATGAATAGACTCTTCTATTACTAAGGTCCTTTTGTTAAAGACACGAAAGGCCTTAGAAACGGAGGAGTAACCAAGAAAAATGCCTTCATCGGATTTAGCATCAAATTTACCTAGGGCATCCTTTTCATTTAAAATGAAGCATTTACAACCAAAAACTTTAAAATAAGAAATATTTGGTTTTTTGTTATTTCATAATTCATAGGGAGTTTTTGATAGAGATGGTCTTATTAGGACCCTATTCATGATGTAACAAGCTGTATTTACGGCTTCGGCCCAAAAATATTTGGGTAAACTATGTTCATTTAACATAGTTCTTGCCATTTCTTGTAGGTTTCTATTTTTCCTTTCAACTACTCCATTTTGTTTAGGATTTCTTGGAGTTGAGAAGTTATGATTGTACCCATTAACTTCGCAAAAATTTTAAAAGTCACGGTTTTGGAATTCACCACCGTGATCACTCCGAATTGATGAAATCATGAAGCCTTTTTCGGTTTGAGTGAGTTTACAAAATTTAGAGAAACACTTGAAGTAATCACTTTTGTGAGCTAAGAAATAGGTCCAAGTGTATCTAGAGTAGTTATCCACAATCACAAAAGCATATTTGCTTCCACCTAGACTTGTTGTATCAATTGGTCCAAATAAGTCCAAATGGATCAATTGTAATGGTCTAGTGGTACTAATTTGATTTTTTGGTTTGAAGCTTGTTTTTATTGTTTGCCTAGTTGACATGCATCGCATACCTTATCCTTAATAAACTTCATATTCGGAATCCCTCGCACTAATTCTTAAGATGAGATTTTAGATATTGTTTTCATGCTTGCATGACCTAATCTCCTATGCCAAAGCCAAGCATCATCATTTACGGCGGAGAAACACATTTCATTACTTAGTTCAACAAGATTGATGGTATAGACATTATTTTATTTTAAAGCAATCATAGTCATGTTATGATTTGGTTTTTCAATAATGCACATATTTGATTCAAATCTAACGATATAACCTTTATCGCATAGTTGACTAATACTTAAGAGATTGTGTTTCAATCCATCAACTAGTAAAACATCATCAATAGAAAAACTAAATTTGTTACCAATAGTTCCCTTGCCAATGATTTTGCCTTTGTTGTTGTCTCCGAATGTGACGTACCCTTCTTCTTTGCTAGTGAGCATAGAGAAATGAGATGGATCTCCAGTCATATGTCTTGAGCATCCACTATCGAGATACCATCTCTTGCTCCTAGTTTGTGGGTTTGTCTACAAAAGAGGATGATTTTTAGGTACCCATTTGATTTTGGGTGCCTCAAAAACTGACCCACTAACTTTGTTATTTATTATTGAATCCTTTATAGTTCCTTTAGGAACCCATATTAATTTTTGTGAACTAATTTTCCTAAATGGACATTTGTAGGCAATATGTCCGGATTTGCAACAGAAGTTGCATTTCATATAAGAGGAAACATGTAATGTAGGTCCTTTTATGAAAGTGGTAGGATTTTGATGTAATCCTTTTACAAATCCAATTCCATTTCTATTTGCGATGTGACCCTTGTGTGCAAGGATCATATCTAATCCTTTGCTACCAACCTTAAACTTGTTTAAGGTTTCTTTAAGAAGCAAATTTTCATTTTTTATTGCTTCTAAATGCTCACACTTAGAGCATGGAGGAGTTTGAAGATTCTCAAACTTATCTTGTAGCAAAGCATGCTCTTTCTTTAAGATACTTAACTTCTCGCTAACAGTTCTACATTCATCAAATAATTCATGAAAAGCGATAGAGAGTTCTTCAAAAGATAAATCTTCATTAAATAAATCACATACCTCTTCTCCTAAAGCCATTAGCGCGTAATGAGCAACTTGCTCGGTGTTGGACTCCTCTTCTTCGGACGCGCTTGAATCATCCCACGTTGCCTTGAGCGCCTTCTTCTTTGATGTTCTCTTTTTGGCTTGAGGACAATCGTTCTTGTAGTGGCCCGGTTTTTTGCATTCATAGCAAATCACTTGGTCCTTTTTTTGTTCAAATTTATTTTTTATATTATTTTTAAATTTATTCTTTCTTAAATATTTTTTAAATTTTTGAGTCAAAAGTGCAATGTCATTGTCACTGTCCTCATCACTTGATGTTCCTTTCAAGTGGTCTTCTTGTGATTTGAGTGCCATATCCTTCCTTTCTTTGGAAGGGGGTTCTCGAGCTCGTCATGAGCTTGACATGTCATTTCGTAGGTCATTAGAGACCCAATGAGTTCTTCAAGAGGGAATGCTTTAAGGTCTTTGGCCTCTTGAATGGCCGTAACTTTTGGATCCCAACTTTTAGGGAGGGATCTTAAGATTTTAGTTACTAGTTCAAAGTTAGTAAAATCTTTACCAAGAGCTTTGAGTCCATTGATGACATCCGTAAACCGGGTGTACATGTCTCCGATGGACTCACTTGGTTTCATTCGGAAAAGTTCGTAAGAGTGCACAAGGATGTTGATTTTGGACTCTTTCACTCGGCTAGTGCCTTCATGAGTGACCTCAAGAGTTCTCCAAATATCAAAAGCCGAATCAAAAATTGAAACACGATTAAATTCGTTTTTGTCTAGTGCACAAAATAAGGCATTCATAGCCTTTGCATTTAAAGCAAAAACCTTCTTCTCCGGTTCATTCCATTCACTCCTCGGAAGAGAAGATTTTTGAAATCCATTCTCGACAATAGACCAAAGCTCAAAGTCTATAGAAATGAGGAAGATCCTCATGCGAGTCTTCCAATATGTGTAATCCGACCCATTAAACAAAGGTGGTCGTGCAATAGAATGACCCTCTTGCATGCCGGAGTAAGCCATCTCTCTTGGGTATTAAACCAAATATGAGAGATAACCTCACTCTGATACCACTTGTTAGGATCGGAGCGGCACTAAGAGGGGGGGGGTGAATTAGTGCAGTAGATTAAAACTTCGGTTTTATAAAAATCTTTCGTACGATAAGAACGGAACTTGAAAAGCTTAACTTGAAAGCGTATTCTTGAAGTTGCGCTGCAAAGGTAATAAGGAACTAAAGCATGTAAGAAGGTTTGCAGTAATGTAAATAGCAATAATGAAATGTAAACCAGAGATTACGCCGATTTTAGAGTGGTTCGGTCAAATGACCTACATCCACTTGCGAGGCCCCCCTTCGATGAGGCTCCCACCTTCCACTAGCAAATCTCTTGAAATGGAAGGGTAAATACCCCTCTTACAACCTTTTACAAGTAGTTCAACCTCTTACAAATTTTCAATAAGAAAGAATGAGTAGAACACTCTAGCAAATTGAAAACAAGACTTGCTAAGACTTTCTAATACTTTTCTCTCAATCAAATGCTTCTCAAAAGTTATAATCTCAACTAAGATTTGAGGGGTATTTATAGGCCTCAAGAGGATTCAAATTTTGGGCTCCAAAATTTGAATTCTCTTAGGGTTCCCGGTGCTGGAGGTGCCACCGCCCAGCCAGGCGGTGCCACCGCCCAGCGCTCGGGTGCTGGACGGTGCAACCGCCCAGCCAAGGAGGTGTCACCGCCCAACTCTCGGGTGCTGGGCGGTGCCACCGCCTGGCACTCCGATTTCACTGGTTTGGCTTAATTTAAGCCCAAACCATATCTGACTTTGGGCCCAATTGGCCCCTAACCAGGATATAGGATTATCTCTTAATCCTAATCCTAATTACAAGTGAACTACATAACAAAAACACATCCTAAGCAAGCTTTCAACCGCGAACGTCGAGTCTTGTTTCGGCGAGCTGGGAGGTGCAACCGCCCAACGTTCGGGTGCTGGGAGGTGCAACCACCCAGCCCAGGAGGTGTCACCACCCAGCTCTCGGGTGCTGGGCGGTGCTACTGCCCAGCTAGGCGGTGCCACCGCCTGGCTCTCCGATTTCACTGGTTTGGCGAACTTCCGAAAATTCTGATAGGTTCCCGATTTCTTCTCGGTTGGTTCCGGCAACATCTCCGACGATTCTTCGGACTCTTAAACGTCCATCGATATTGACTCCGGTATTCTTTCTTTGTGTTTTCTGGTTATCGTAGTTAATCCTGCACATTTAACTCAATAATATGGATTAGATCAATTAACCCATCAATTGATTTCATCATCAAAATCCGAGATTCAACACTTCGCCTATTGAAAGAAGGCCTCTAGTGGACGTCAGTGACCTCATCGGAGGAGGAAGCCAAAAGTGGATGTAGGACAAGATTGACCGAACCACTCTAAATCTCGGTTTGCATTTACTTTCTGTTTTCTATCTTAACTGCAAACTGCCTCCATAGCTTTACTTTAATTGCACTTCGCCTAATCTAAGTTAAAGCAATTTTTAAATCGACTTTCATACCAAAATCGCTTTTATCATACAAACGTCGTATTTCGGTTTGCAATTACATTATGTTCTCTATCTTAACTACAAATTGCCTCTATATCTTTACTTTAACTACATCTCGCTTGATCGCAAGTTAAAGTGATTTTCGAATCGACTTTCTTACCGAAATCGTTTTTATCGTACGAACGTCATTTTAAATCGTCGAAAGTTTTCCGCTGCACTAATTCACCCCCCCCCTCTTAGTGCTCTTGATCCTAACAATTGGTATCAGAGCTCGGTTAACTCTCAAACGGATTAAAACCCAAGAGAGATGGCATACGCCGGAATCCAAGAGAGGCACTCTATTACACATCCGCCCATGTTCAATGGGACGGACTACACCTATTGGAAGACCCGAATAAGGATCTTCCTTATTTCAATGGATTTTGAACTTTGGAATCTTGTTGAAAATGGATTTTTGAAGTCTTCTCTTCTAATGATCGATTGGAATAAGTTGGAAAAGAAGACTTTCGCTCTTAATGCGAAGGCTATGAATGCCTTATTTTGTGCGCTTGATAAAAATGAGTTAAATCATGTTTTGGTTTGTGAAACCGCGTTCGATATTTGGCATACACTCGAAGTGACTCATGAAGGCATAAGTAGAGTGAAAGAGTCAAAAATCAATCTTTTGATATATTCTTTTGAACTTTTCGAAATGAAACTGAGCGAGACTATTGGCGATATGTACACCCATTTCACGGATGTCGTCAATGGTCTAAAAGGACTCGGCAAAAGTTTTTCGGATTTTGAGCTCGTAAATAAGATTCTAAGATCCCTTCCAAAGAGTTGGGACCCTAAAGTCAGTACTATTCAAGAGGCTAAAGACTTAAATAACTTCCCTCTTGAAAAACTAATTGGGTCATTAATGACCTATGAAATGACTTGCAAGGCTCATGAAGAGTAAGAAGACATCCTTCCAAAGAATAGGAAGGATTTGACACTTAGAACTTTAGATGACCACTTGAGAGAAAACTCAAGTAATGAGGACTGTGACAATGACTTGGCACTTCTAACAAGGAAATTTAAAAAATTCATTAAGAAAAACAAGTTTACAAATGACATAAAAAATAAATTTGAACCCAAAAAGGACCAAGTCATTTGCTACGAGTGCAAAAAGTCGGGACACTACAAAAGTGATTGTCCCCAAGCGAAGAAGAGAACATCAAAGAAGAAGGCGCTCAAAGCAACGTGGGATGACTCAAGTGCGTCCGAAGAAGAGGAGTCCAACACCGAGCAAGTTGCTCATTATACCCTAATGGCCATCGAAGAGGAGGTAACAAATTTAATTGATGCAGATTTATCATTTGATGAATTATTAAATGCCTTCCATGACTTATTTGATGAATGCAAGACAATTGGTAGAAAATATAAATTATTATAAAAGGAGCATGATAGTCTTATTAGTAATTTTGGTAAATTAAAAACTGAATATCATGATAGTTTAGCTTCATGTATAAAATGCCATGATATAGAAACTCTCAAAAAAGAGAACTTTCTACTTAAGGACACCTTGAAGAAATTCGAGGTTGGTAGCAAGTCTTTGAACATGATCCTTACAAATAAGGGTCACGTTCCCAAAAAAAGTGAAATCGAATTTATGAGAAGTCCTCACCAAAATCCAACCACCTTCATAAAAGGCCCTATCTTACATGTTCGGCACCAAAGCAAATGCTACTTTTGTTGCAAACATGGACATAAAACGTATCATTGTCTATTCAAGAAAATTAGCCCGAACAAACTGATTTGAGTTCTTAAAGGAACCATGATAAACTCTATACAACATAATAAACAATGTAGATCAATTTTTGAGGCACCCAAAAGTAAATGGGTACCTAAAAATTATCCTTTCTTTAGAGACATACACCATCACAAGCTCGGAGCAAGAGATGGTACCTTGATACGGGATACTCAAGGCATATGACCGGAGATCCATCTCAATTCTCTAAGCTCATTAGCATAGACGAAGGTGTTGAATCTCGGATTTTGATGATGAAGTCAATTATCATTTGTTATCTAATCCATATGTTGAGATAAGTGTGCAGGATTAACTACGATAAAAGTAAGACATGCAGCAGGAGTTGCGCCGGAGTCAAGACAATGATCACGTTGGGAGTTCGAGAGTTCGACGGAAGTTCGGACAGTCGTCGGAGGTTCTGTAGGAACAAATTTGAGAAGTCCATGAGCTTGCCAAAGAAGCTCGTCGGAACTCGCCAAGTGGATCATTGCAAGTCCAGGAGTTTTCCGGAAGTCCGCAGGAGCATCACCGAGGGTTCATCGGATGATCGACGGAAGTTCGCCGGAAGCTCACCGGAAGAAGCGATTGACGCACCGGAGCAAGTTGCAGTAAATGTCTTAGGGAATATCGTAGTTAGCACAATGATTAAGTTAGAAATGGGAGGTGATCCCATTAACTTAATCTTGGGGCAATTGGGCCCCTGAAAAACCCAAATTGGGTCGAATGGATCAACCCATTCGGACCCTGATTTCTGCCAAGCGGTTGAACCACCCAAGGCAGGAGGTTGCACCGCCTGGGCTCAGTCTCCGAGCAAGACTAGGAGGTGCAACCACTCCAGCCAGGCGGTGGCACCGCCTGGGCTCAGTCTCCGGGAGAGACTGGGAGGTGCAACCTCCCCTAACAAGAGGTGGCACTACCAGGGCTCGGTCTCCGAGCACTGGCTGAGCGATGCAACCGCCTCAGTCAGGAGGTTGCACCGCCTGAGCTCGGTCTTCGAGCTCTGGCAGGAGGTGCAACCGCCCTTGACAGGAGGTGGCACCGCCCAGAGGCTCAGTCTTCGAGCTCTACCAGGCGGTGCAACCGCCTGATCCCGGAATTCCGGGAATTGACAGTTTTGAGCTCCAAATTTGAACTAGGTTGGGGCCTATATATACCCCACGCATTCAGCACTGAAAGAGCAGAGAATACACACTGAAATCTTGATCTTGTTATGTGATTTTTAGAGCTCAAAATTGTTGTAAAGGCCAAAAGTTCTTCTCCCTCTTTTCTTCCAAGTTATGAGCTGTAAAGAGAGGAGAGAAAATTCTATAAGGGTTGTCTCCTAAGCCCATCAAAAGGAGTGAAACTATAAAAGGGTGGTTGGCCATCGCCTATTGAAGGAAGGCCTCTAGTTGATGTCGGTGACCTCGTCGGTGGAGGAAGCCAAAAGTGGAGTAGGTCAAGATTGACCGAACCACTCTAAATCTCGGTTTGCATTTACTTTGAGCATATTATCTTTACTGCAAACCTCCTCTAAAGCTTACTGCTTTATGCACATATACGATCGGGTTTCAAGCTTTGCACTTTCCGAATCAGCGTTTAGACGTAAATATGTTTTTTCGTATGATCATCATATTTTAGTTTGCGTTTACGTTTTGATTTCTATCTTAACTGCAAACTGCCTTTATATCCTTGCTTAAGCTGCATCTCGCCTAATCAAGTGATTTACGAATCAACATTTAGACGTAAATCCGTTTCTTCGTACGAACGTCATATTTCAGTTTGCGCTTATATTTTGGTTTTCATCATAACTGCAAACTACCTTCATAGATTGACTTTAACGTTATCTCACTTGATCTTGAGTTAAAGTAATCTTAGAATCGGCTTTCACACCGAAATCGTTTTTATCGTTCGAACGTTTTTTTATCGTCGAAAGATTTCCGCTGCACTAAGTCACCCCCCCCCCCCCTCTTAGTGCTCTTGATCCTAACAATTGGTATCAGAGCGGGGTTAACTCTCAAACGGATTAAAACCCAAGAGAGATGGCATACGCCGGAAACCAAGAGGGCCACTCTATTACACGTCCACCCATGTTCAATGGGACGGACTACACCTATTGGAAGACCCAAATGAGGATCTTTCTTATTTATATGGATTTTGAACTTTGTAATCTTGTTGAAAATGGATTTTCGAAGTCTTCTCTTCCAATGATCGATTGGAATGAATTGGAGAAGAAGGCTTTCGCTCTTAATGCAAAGGCTATGAATGCCTTATTTTGTGCACTTGATAAAAACGAGTTCAACCGTGTTTCGGTTTGTGAAACCACATTTGATATTTGGCACACACTCGAAGTGACTCACGAAGGCACAAGTAGAGTGAAAGAGTCAAAAATCAACCTTTTGTTACACTCTTTCGAACTTTTTCGGATGAAACCGAGTGAGACTATTGGCGACATGTTTACCCGTTTCACGGATGTCGTCAACGGTCTAAAAGGACTCGGAAAAAAGTTTTTCGGATTTTGAGCTCGTAAATAAGATTCTAAGATCCCTTCCTAAGAGTTGGGATCCTAAAGTCACTGCTATTCAAGAGGCGAAAGATCTAAACAACTTCCCTCTTGAAGAACTAATCGGGTCATTAATGACCTACGAGATGACTTGCAAAGCTCATGAAGAGCAAGAAGACATCCTTCCAAAGAACAGGAAGGATATGACACTTAAAATTTCAGAAGACCACTTGAGAGAAAACTCAAGTGATGAGGACTGTGATGATGACTTGGCACTTCTAACAAGAAAATTTAAAAAATTCATTAAAAGAAACAAGTTTAAGAATGAAACAAAAAATAAATTTGAACCCAAGAAGGACCAAGTTATTTGCTATGAGTGCAAGAAGCCGGGACACTACAAGAGTGACTGTCCCCAAGTCAAGAAGAGAACATTAAAGAAGAAGGCGCTCAAAGCAACATGGGATGACTCGAGCGTGTCCGAAGAAGAGGAGTCCAACACCGAGCAAGTTGCTCATTACGCCTTAATGGCCATCGGAGAGGAGGTAACGAATTTAATAGATGCAGATTTATCATTTGATGAATTATTAAATGCCTTCCATGACTTATTTGATGAATGCAAGATTATTAGTCAAAAATATAAATTGCTAAAAAAGGAGCATGATAATCTTACTTGTAATTTTGATAAGTTAAAAATTGAATATCATGATAGTTTAAGTTCATGCATAAAGTGCCATGATCTAGAAACTCTCCAAAAGGAAAACTTGCTACTTAAGGACACCTTGAAGAAATTCGAGGTTGGTAGCAAGTCTTTGAACATGATCCTTGCAAACAAGGGTCAGGTTCCCAAAAGAAGTGGAATCGGATTTGTGAGAAGTCCTCACCAAAATCCAACCACCTTCATAAAAGGCCCCATCTTACATGTTCGACACCAAAGCAAATGCAACTTTTGTTGCAAACTTGGACACAAAACGCATTATTGTCCATTCAAGAAAATTAGTCCGAACAAATTAATTTGGGTTCCTAACGGAACCATTATAAATTCTATGTAACATGATAAACAATGTAGATCTATTTTTGAGACACCCAAAAGCAAATGGGTACCTAAAAATCATCCTTTCTTGTAGAAACCTATACCATCGCAAGCGAGGAGCAAGAGATGGTACCTTGATAGTGGATGCTGAAGGCATATGACCGGAGATCCATCTCAATTCTCTAAGCTCACTAGCATAGACGAAGGCTATGTCACCTTCGGAGACAACAACAAGGGTAAAATCATTGGCAAAGGAACCATAGGTAATAAATCCAACTTCTTTATCGAAGATGTTTGTTAGTTGATGGTTTAAAACATAACCTCTTGAGCATTAGTCAATTATGTGATATAGGATATATTGTCAGATTCGAGTCTAATGCTTGCATCATTGAAAAACCACACAAAAACACGTCCATGATTGCATTAAAACAAAATAACGTATACACTATTGACATCAATGATTTGTGTAATGAAATGTGTTTTTCGGTTTTGAATGAGGGTGCTTGGCTATGGCATAGAAGATTAGGTCATGCTAGCATGAAACTAATCACTCAAATATCATCTAAAGAACTTGTAAGAGGTATTCCTCATATCAAGTTCATCAAAGATAATGTATGTGATGCTTGCCAATTAGGTAAACAAATTAAGGGCAGTTTCAAATCTAAGAATCAAATAAGCACCTCTAGGCCCTTACAATTGATCCATATGGACTTGTTCGGACTAATCTCTACATCAAGCCTAGGAGGTAGTAAATACGCCTTCGTCATTGTGGATGACTATAGCAGATACACATGGACTTACTTCTTAAAACAGAAAAATGAATGCTTTAGATATTTTACCAAGTTTTGTAAACTTGTTCAGAATGAGAAGGGTTCTATGATTTCGTCAATTAGAAGTGATCATGGTGGTGAATTTCAAAACCATGATTTCCAAGAATTTTGTGAACTCAATGGATACAACCATAATTTCTACTCCTAGAAATCCTCAACAAAATGGAGTAGTAGAAAGAAAAAATCGAAATCTACAAGAAATGGCAAGAACCATGTTGAATGAACATAGCCTACCCAAATATTTTTTGGCCAAAGCCGTAAATACTGCATGCTATATTTTGAATAGAGTTCTAGTAAGACCCTTACTCACCAAAACTCCATATGAGTTATGAAACAACAAAAAACCCTATGTTTCATATTTTAAAGTCTTTGGGTGTAAGTGTTTTATCTTAAATGAAAAAGATAACTTAAGAAAATTTGATGCTAAATCCGATGAAGGAATCTTTCTTGGTTATTCTTCGGTTTCTAAAGCTTTTCGTATCTTCAATAAAAGAACTTTAATTATTGAAGAATCCATTCATGTTGTCTTCAATGAGATTTCCGAAATCAGGAAAAACGACTTTGATGATGATGTTAATTTTGATTCCTTGAATTTAAATGAAACCCCGTCTCCAACTAGCAACTTGGATGCATCCACTTCCGAAACATCCTTACCCAAGGATTGGAAGTATGTAGATGATCATCCTAAGGAGCTAATCCTAGGAGACACATCAAAGGGGGTTCAAACACGTTCTTCTCTTAAAAATTTTTATTCCAACGCCGCTTTTCTCTCCCAAATTGAACCCAAATGTGTTGACGAAGCCATGAAAGATGATTCATGGATTATCGCAATGCAAGATGAATTAAATCAATTTGAGAGAAATGAAGTGTGGAAGCTTGTTCCTAGACCAAATGACCATTTAGTTATTGGTACTAAATGAGTTTTTAGAAACAAGCAAGATGAATATGGTATCGTGGTTAGAAACAAGGCTAGATTAGTGGCCAAAGGTTTCAACCAAGAAGAAGGTATCAATTACGAAGAAACCTTCACTCCTGTGGCTCGATTAGAAGCCATAAGGATGCTCCTTGCCTACGCTAGTAGTAATAATTTTAAGTTGTTTCAAATGGATATTAAAAGCGCTTTTCTTAATGGCTTTATTTCCAAAGAAGTCTATGTTGAACAACCTCCTGGATTTGAAAATAATAGCCTCCCTAATCATGTGTTTAGATTAACTAAAGCTCTCTATGGTTTAAAACAAGCTCCGAGGGCTTGGTATGAGAGACTTAGTTCTTTTCTTATTGAAAATAATTTCACAAAAGGAAAGGTTGATACTACATTGTTCATCAAGAATTTGGAAAATAATTTTCTCATTGTTCAGATTTATGTTGATGATATTATCTTTGGTTCTACGAATGAATGTCTTTGTTAATCTTTTGCTAAAACTATGAGTCTTGTATTCGAAATGAGTTTAATGGGAGAATTAACATTCTTCTTAGGCTTACAAATCAAACAACTAAGCAATGACATCTTTATTAGTCAAACTAAATATGCTATGAATTTGTTGAAAAAGTTTAATATGAATAACTCAAAAGCTATTAACACTCCTATGAGCACCTCCACTAAGTTAGAAATTGATGAAAGTGGAGAAAGCTTCGATCAAAAAACTTATAGGGGTATGATAGGAAGTTTACTTTACCTCATTACAACTAGACCGGATATCATGTTCAGTGTAGGACTTTGTACTAGATTTCAATCAAACCCTAAGATATCTCATCTCAAAGCAGTTAAAAGAATACTTAGATATCTTAATGGTACCACAAATCTAGGATTATAGTACCCAAAATCAGAGAATCTTGAGTTAATTGCTTATGCTGATGCGGACTTTGCTGGCTGTAGACTAGATAGAAAAAGCACATCAGGAACATGTCAATTTTTAGGACATGCCCTTGTTTCCTGGTCATCTAAGAAATAAAACTCGGTTGCACTTTCAACAACTGGAGCTAAATATATTGCAGCAAGTGCATGCTGTGCATAAGTTGTATGGATGAAAAACACCTTAGAAGATTATAAAATTCATCTTAAAAATATTCCTATTAAATGTGATAACACAAGTGCAATATGCTTAACGAAAAATCCTATACAACACTCAAGAACAAAACATATTGATATTAGACATCACTTTATACGAGATCATGTTACTAATCATGATGTAATCATAGAATTCATTGATACTAAACATCAACTAGCTGATATTTTTATAAAACCTCTAAGTGAAGAACAATTTGATTTCATAAGAAGAGAATTAGGAATGTTGATGTGTCCGAATACATAAACTAGTTAAAATTATTTTTCGGACTTAATTGAATGATCAAATCACTTGATTGCCATTAAATGCCAAAATAACATGATGGAAATTATGTGCTGAATACAAAAATTTCCATAACAATAAGCATGTTTTGTCTTCATGATTGTATTTGAAAATCTATAGCATAGTCTTGTCCGAATGCATGAAAGTGTTCATTTCATGTTTGGATTTGCTTAACAATTGGTATCTTAAAAATCAGATTTTCTCATACACTTATATGTGAAAAATATTTTTCTGAAATGGATTTGATGAAATGATTCCTACTTATGAATTCCATCTTGAAATATGAATGATAGTGTTTTTACTTGCAAAGATTTGCTTCACATACATATCTTGATACGTGAAGCATGATTTAATCTCTCATCGGTTTTAACTTCACTCAGTGTAAACTCATAAATAGCTGGTATCACAAATGACCTTCCTCCTTCATGCAAAAAGATTATAACAAATAAAAAGGAAGAAGTATTCAAAGTGATCTACATATCATGCTTGTATAATTGATTTCCTATCACTTACTATTAGAAAATAACATGAACCGAGTAAAGGCATGAACAATTATCACACTTATGCTTAAAATTTGCTTATATTGTTCTCCTAGTATCACAATTACCATGCTTTTTGTTGATGACAAAGGGGGAGAAATATATGAGTATTAATGCCATGCTTGCATCACCAAGAGATGCTATGATTGCTATAATTTGTATTATGCCTTGTTTGTATCAGGTCAAGAAATCAAACAAAAAACTTGCATCGTAATTTTACGTATTGATATCTTACCATGTGATGAAATGCAATAATTGCTAAAACATTTGAAATGTGTGCAACATGTAATGATATCAAAATCTTATTTCGTCGATTTACATGTTGATATCTTACAATATGATAAATTGCTACTATTACCATCATTCAAACTTGTAATGTAAAATTTGAAAATGAATGTCAAGCCTTGACATCATCTTCAGAGAGATACATCATGATGGGAGTATTGATAAGTTTAAATGATTTTAAGTTATCAATATGTTTCTTGAATTCAAAGGTTTTGAATTCAAGAAAGACTTATCTCAAGTATAGCATATAGACAGGGAGAGTTAAGGTTAACTCCATTATCAATTGATTGTCATCATAAAAAAGGGGGAGATTGTTGAATCTCGGATTTTGATGATGAAGTCAATTGTCATTTGTTATCTAATCCATATGTTGAGAAAAGTGTGCAGGATTAACTACGATAAAAGTAAGACATGCAGCAGGAGTTGCGTCGGAGTCAAGACAATAATCACGTTGGGAGTTCGAGAGTTCGACGGAAGTTCGGACAGTCATCGGAGGTTCTATAGGAACAAATCCGAGAAGTCCATGAGCTTGCCAAAGAAGCTTGTCGGAACTCGCCAAGCGGATCGTCGCAAGTCCAGGAGTTTGCCGGAAGTCCACAGGAGCATCACCGAGGGTTCATCGGATGATCGACGGAAGTTCGCCGGAAGTTCGTCGGAAGAAGCGATTGACGCACCGGAGCAAGTTGCAGTAAATGTCTTAGGGAATATCATAGTTGGCACAATGATTAAGTTGGAAATGGGAGGTGATCCCATTAACTTAATCTTGGGACAATTGGGCCCCTGAAAAACCCAAATTGGGCCAAATGGATCAACCCATTCGGACCCTGATTTCTGCCAAGCGGTTGAACCGCCCAAGGCAGGAGGTTGCACCGATTGGGCTCAGTCTCCAAGCGAGACTAGGAGGAGCAATCACTTTAGCCAGGCGGTGGCACCGCCTGGGCTCAGTCTCCGAGCGAGACTGGGAGGTGCAACCTCCCTTAATAGGAGGTGGCACCGCTTGGGCTCGGTCTCCGAGCACTGGCTGAGTGATGCAACCGCCTCAGTCAGGAGGTTGCACCGCCTGAGCTCGGTCTTCGAGCTCTGGCAGGAGGTGCAACCGCCCTTGACAGGAGGTGGTACCACACAGAGGCTCAATCTTCGAGCTCTGCCAGGCGGTGCAACCGCTCCAGTCAGGAGGTGCAACCGCCTGATCCCGGAATTCCAGGAATTGACAGTTTTGAGCTCTAAATTTGAACTGGGTTGGGGCATATAAATACCCCACCCATTCAGCACTGAAAGAGTACAGAATACACACCGAAATCTTGATCTTGTTCTGTGATTTTTAGAGCTCAAAATTGTTGTAAAGGCCAAAAGTTCTTCTCCCTCTTTTCTTCCAAGTTCTGAGCTGTAAATGTTAGGATCGAGAGCACTAAGAGGGGGGGGGTGAATTAGTGCAGCGGAAATTTTACAGCGATTAAAACCGAAAGCTGCGTTCGTTCGATAGAAACTATTATGATGCAAAAGCTGATTCACAGTTTGTATCTAAGTGCAGTTTGCGTCTAAGCGCAGATTGCGTCTAAGCGCAGTTTGCGTCTAAACACAGTTTGCGTCTAAGCGCAGTTTTGCGTCTAAGCGCAGTTTACGTCTAAACACAGTTTGCGTCTAAGCGCAGTTTTGCGTCTAAGCGCAGTTTGCGTCTAAACGCAGATTTACGTCTAAGCTCAGATTGCGTTTAAGCGCAGTTTGCGTCTGAGCGCAGTTTACGTCTAAGATCAGATTGCGTCTAAGCGCAGTGCAGTTTGCGTCTAAACGCAGTTTTACCTCTAAACACAGTTTTACGTCTAAACGTAGTTTTACGTCTAAACGTAGTTTACGTCTAAAACACAGTTTTACGTCTAAGCAGAATCAAGACGTAAACGTAAACTGCAAAGAAACTCGTTCACAGAAATCAGTTTGCAGTTATAAACAGAATCAAGACGTAAACGTAAACTACACAGAATCTTGTTTGTAAAAGCGCAGAAGACAGTTTGCAGTTGTAAATGAAATCAAGACATAAACGTAAACTGCACAGAACTCATTCGTAAAAGCGCAGAGAGACAGTTTGCAGTTTGTAGATGGAATCAAGATTTAAACGTAAACTGCACAGAATTCGTTCGTAAAAGCACAGAGAGCAGTTTGCAGTTTGTAAATGGAATTAAGACGTGAACGTAAACTGCATAGAATTCGTTCGTAAAAGCGCAGAGAGCAGTAGCTATGTAGGAGGTTTGCAGTAATGATAAAGTGCTCAAAATAAACGCAAACCAGAGATTTAGAGTGGTTCGGTCAGTCTTGACCTACTCCACTTTTGGCTTCCTCCACCGATGAGGTTACCGACGTCAACTAGAAGCCTTCCTTCAATAGGCGAAGGCCAACTACCCTCTTACAGATTCACTCCTTTTGATGGGCTTAGGAGACAACCCTTACAAATGTTTTCTCTCCTCACTTTACAACTCAAACTTGAAGAACAGAAGGAGGAGGAAAACTAGCAGTTTTGAGCTCTAAGAACCACTGAAAAGATCAAGATTTCAGCTTAAGTTCTTGCTGTCTCAGTGCTGAATGGGTGGGGTATTTATAGGCCCCAACCCAATTCAAATTTGGAGCTCAAAACGATCAAATCCCGGAATTCCGGGATCAGGCGGTTGCACCTCTTGACTGGAGAGGTTGCACCGCCTGGCAGAGCTCGAAGACCGAGCTCAGGCGGTGCCACCTCTCTGCCAGGGAGGTTGCACCGCCCAGTCTTGCTCGAATACTGAGCTCAGGCGGTGCCACCTCTCTGTCAGGGAGGTTGCACCGCCCAGTCTTGCTCGAAGACTGAGCTCAGGCGGTGCCACCTCTCTGTCAGGGAGGTTGCACCGCCCAGTCTTGCTCGAAGACTGAGCTCAGGCGGTGCCACCTCCCGGCTGGAGAGGTTGCACCGCCCAGTCTCGCTGGGAGGCTTAGCCCAGGCGGTGCCACCTCCTGGCCTGGGCGGTTGCACCTCCTGGTGCAATCAGGGTCCGAATGGTTCATTCCATTCGACCCAATTTCAATCTTTCAGGGGCCCAATTGCCCCAAGATTAAGCCCATGGGATCACCTCCCATTTTCCAACTTAATCATCGTGCTAACTACGATTAAATCTAAGACAACTTCTGCAGCTTTGCTTCGGTGCGTCAATCGCTCCTTCCGGCGAGTTTCCGGCGAACTTCCGTCGATCATCCGATGAACTCTCGGTGATGCTCCTGCGGACTTCCGGCAAACTCCTGGACTTTGCGATGATCCACTTGGCGAGTTCCGACGAGCTTCGCTTGGCAAGCTTCTGGACTTCTCGGATCTGTTCTCGCAGAACTTCCGACGACCGTCCGAACTTCCGTCGAACTCTCGAACTCCCAACGTGATCATGAACTTGACTCCGGCGCAACTCCTGCTGCTTGTCTATCTTTCATCGTAGTTAATCCTGCACACACAAAAACAAAAACTTCGATCGAGACAATTAATCCTAAGCAATTAATCAAGTTGTCTGGCATGTCATTGGTCCCTCGACGCTTCGTCCGATTCTTCGGCGCATCGTCCTTTCCTGCAGCCTATTGCCCAATCGGCCAGTTGACTCCGCAACTCCGATATCCTTGGCACAATACCCGCTCTTCTTGGCCCGATGCCCGAGTCCACGGCCCGAAGCCTTCTGTTGATACGTCGACCGATCCACCGGCCCGACGTCCAATCTTCTGACATGTTCCTCCGGCACAACATGATGTTCCTGCTTTAATTGTCTCATCCTGATCGAAGCACCCTGCGTCACTCAAAACGCAGATTAAATCATAAACATATATCAAGGAGTTTCATCATCAAAATACGAGATTCAACAATCTCCCCCTTTTTGATGATGACAACTACTTGATGACGGAGTTAAACTTAACTCCCGGAGTTTAAACAAACTCCCCCTATCAATATGCCTTATTGATAGAAACTCTTAGATTCAAAAATCTAAGCAACATGTCATCATAAACGGAGTTAACCTTAACTCCCAGAGTTTAAACAAACTCCCCCTATCAATATGCCATATTGATAGAACCTTGAATTCAAACTGAATTCAAGTCATTGCAATATTCATCATGAATACTTGCAACACGTCAACATGAACATATGCATAAACTTATGCATCACATGTCATGTCATCAACATACTTCTCCCCCTTTGTCATCAACAAAAAGGAGAAGTATCACAATCAAGTGTTTGTGATATTGGTTCAACTCATTGCATGAAAAACATTATATCAAGTTTTATCATCATGCAGTTTTGAAGCCAAAAAATTTAGCAAATGTTATATCATGCTTCGAACATTCAAGCTATCAAGATTTAGATATGCAAGTTTTACAGTATACAAGATAGCACTTTTAGAACATGCAAGCTAGCAATTTAGAGATGTTCAAGAAAGCAACTCTTGCTTCTTGAGATATGCAAATTTGTCAAGTTTTGCTAGATGTGCAAGTTAGCATTTTTGCCTCTTGAGATAGGCAAGATAGCACATTTGCTTCTTTTGAGATAGCAACTTTTCGCTTCTCTTTAGACTACAAGCTAGCAATTTTTTTTTTTTTTTACGATATATAAGTTAGCAAAAACTTCGAAAGCAAATGCAAGATAACTTTCTTGTGTAGGCTCATGATTATTGCTTCCTATTGTAATGTGCAGGTTGCAAGTCTTGCTTCTTGAGATATTCAAGATGGTGATGTTCAAGAAGACAACTTTTGCTTCTTGAAATAAGCAAGTTAGCAATCTTTGCTACTTAAGATAGGCAAGCTAGCAATCAAGTTTTTGCATCTTCTTGACTTGTGCAAGCTAGCTATCTCCCCCTTTGTCATTGTCAAAAAGAAAGGAAGAATACAGTTTTGTAGTTCTTTTTCCTTTTATAACGATTTCAAAATCATGACAAAGGATGAATAATCAAGTTATGAATGTCAAGACAATTTTTCATCATGAATATTTTATCATTGCATTATCATAAGTTGAAGTATTACATGCATAATATCATATCATCATTCATAATTACATTAATGTTTCAATATAGCAATTTCTTCTCAAAATGTGTAACTTAGCACTCATCATGATTTACATCATATGCAATACATCACATCATAATTAGAAAGCACAAGTATTGCATGCATAATTGCAAATCATAAATGTTTCATATCATGATGGTATCAATTTTGTCAAATTATATCCTACCATGCATGATCAATAACTCCTCATTTGTATTTCATGCATTATTTCATTTCATCTCATAAGGAATATCAAGAAAAGTTATTGGATGAGGAGATAAATATTTTATGAATACACGGAATTGTATAAAAATCATATCATAAGTGTTTCGTGTATTCATATTATCACATGAAGCATATTATCATTTTTGAGATTCATAACATGAATAACGTTATTACTATTTCATCAAAATCAATTTCGAGATTCACACAATATCATGAAATCATTAATCTCGATAAGATGGGAAAAGCATTTTCTTTTTAAGTGATTCTTTTAACACATCATAAAAAACTCATTCATAACTCAAGTGATTTACAAGATATCATAAATGAATTTATCACTTGTATTTCATCAAAATCGAGAACTCTAGAGATAGAAAATGATTGAAGCATTAATGCATGATTCATATTTAAAGTGTATCTTATGTCGTAAATACGAATCAAGCTTTTGTCAAATCTGAAATCATCCTCAAAATTACATTCAATAAATTCATGTATGACAAGCATAGATTTATTGAAAAATCAATAAGATAGAGGATTACATTTCAAGTGTTCATCAATTGTAGCATTTCATCATATGGTAAGATATCAATGCGTAAAAGTGTGAAGCAAGATTTTGTTTGATATCTTGATACAGGGCATGATGTACACATTTCGAATATTTTAGCAAGTGTAGCATTGCATCACATGGTAAGATATCAGCTCGTATGATGCAAATTTTTGTTTGATATCTTGATATAGGGCATATAGCAATGATAGCAATCATATCAACATCAGTAATAGCAACCATATCATTATCAGTAATAGCAACCATATCATTATCAGTAATAGCAACCATATTATTTCATATTTTTGCATTTACATTATTAAATTATTAAAAATATAATTTTCAAGAAAATTTAAAGAAAAAGAAAAATGCATCATGAAGAACATCATGTAATTTCGAAGTAAATTAAAGGCATTTTGATTACCTTAGCGTCGAAAGGCGTAAAGGCGTAGTTTGCCACCTCGCCTTTGTTGATTTTCTCCTCGTCTTCGGAGGAGCTCGATTCATCTCAGTTTTTGTTCTTCTTCTTGCATTCAAAGCAAGTAGTTCCGTTCTTTTTACTTTTTAATTTTTGTTTCATTTGTAGTTTAAGTTCACCATCACTTGAGCTTATGCTCGAGTGGTCTTCAAATGTTCTATGTCCCAAATCCTTCCTGTCTTTTGGAAGGTGGTTCTCAAGTTCTTCACGTGCATTGCACGTCATTTCATATGTGATCAATGAACCAATTAGTTCTTCAAGTGGAAATTGGTTCAAGTTTTTCGATTCTTGAATAGCAGTTACTTTTGAATCCCAAGTTTTAGAAAGTGAGCGCAAAACTTTGTTAACGAGTTCAAAATCCGAAAAGCTTTTACCAAGTGATTTTAAACCATTGACGACATCCGTAAAACGGGTGTACATGTCAACAACGGTTTCGCTTGGTTTCATATGAAAAAGCTCGAAATCATGTAGTAAGATATTAACTTTCAAGTCTTTGACTCTACTAGTTCCCTCGTGCGTGATTTCAAGAGTGCGCCAAATATTGAAAGTCGTTTCGCACAAAGAAACCCGATTGAACTCATTTTTGTCCAAAGCGCAAAATAAGGCATTCATAGCCTTTGCGTTTAAAGAAAAATACTTCTTCTCTAAATCCGACCATTCGTTCATCGGTTTAGAGGGAAGTTGAAAACCGTTTTCAACGATATTCCATAAATCCAGATTTAGAGAAATCAAGAAAACTCTCATTCGAGTTTTCCAATAAGTGTAGTCCAATCCGTTAAAGAACGGTGGACGAAAGATCGAAAAGCCCTCTTGAAGAGCCATTTCTCTCGGGTGTAAATCCGAAATGAGAAATACCCCGCTCTGATACCAATTGTTAGGATCGAGAGCACTAAGAGGGGGGGGTGAATTAGTGCAGCGGAAATTTTACAGCGATTAAAACCGAAAGCTGCGTTCGTTCGATAGAAACTATTATGATGCAAAAGCTGATTCACAGTTTGTATCTAAGTGCAGTTTGCGTCTAAGCGCAGATTGCGTCTAAGCGCAGTTTGCGTCTAAACACAGTTTGCGTCTAAGCGCAGTTTTGCGTCTAAGCGCAGTTTACGTCTAAACACAGTTTGCGTCTAAGCGCAGTTTTGCGTCTAAGCGCAGTTTGCGTCTAAACGCAGATTTACGTCTAAGCTCAGATTGCGTTTAAGCGCAGTTTGCGTCTGAGCGCAGTTTACGTCTAAGATCAGATTGCGTCTAAGCGCAGTGCAGTTTGCGTCTAAACGCAGTTTTACCTCTAAACACAGTTTTACGTCTAAACGTAGTTTTACGTCTAAACGTAGTTTACGTCTAAAACACAGTTTTACGTCTAAGCAGAATCAAGACGTAAACGTAAACTGCAAAGAAACTCGTTCACAGAAATCAGTTTGCAGTTATAAACAGAATCAAGACGTAAACGTAAACTACACAGAATCTTGTTTGTAAAAGCGCAGAAGACAGTTTGCAGTTGTAAATGAAATCAAGACATAAACGTAAACTGCACAGAACTCATTCGTAAAAGCGTAGAGAGACAGTTTGCAGTTTGTAGATGGAATCAAGATTTAAACGTAAACTGCACAGAATTCGTTCGTAAAAGCGCAGAGAGCAGTTTGCAGTTTGTAAATGGAATTAAGACGTGAACGTAAACTGCATAGAATTCGTTCGTAAAAGTGCAGAGAGCAGTAGCTATGTAGGAGGTTTGCAGTAATGATAAAGTGCTCAAAATAAACGCAAACCAGAGATTTAGAGTGGTTCGGTCAGTCTTGACCTACTCCACTTTTGGCTTCCTCCACCGATGAGGTTACCGACGTCAACTAGAAGCCTTCCTTCAATAGGCGAAGGCCAACTACCCTCTTACAGATTCACTCCTTTTGATGGGCTTAGGAGACAACCCTTACAAATGTTTTCTCTCCTCACTTTACAACTCAAACTTGAAGAACAGAAGGAGGAGGAAAACTAGCAGTTTTGAGCTCTAAGAACCACTGAAAAGATCAAGATTTCGGCTTAAGTTCTTGCTGTCTCAGTGCTGAATGGGTGGGGTATTTATAGGCCCCAACCCAATTCAAATTTGGAGCTCAAAACGATCAAATCCCGGAATTCCGGGATCAGGCGGTTGCACCTCTTGACTGGAGAGGTTGCACCGCCTGGCAGAGCTCGAAGACCGAGCTCAGGCGGTGCCACCTCTCTGCCAGGGAGGTTGCACCGCCCAGTCTTGCTCGAAGACTGAGCTCAGGCGGTGCCACCTCTCTGTCAGGGAGGTTGCACCGCCCAGTCTTGCTCGAAGACTGAGCTCAGGCGGTGCCACCTCTCTGTCAGGGAGGTTGCACCGCCCAGTCTTGCTCGAAGACTGAGCTCAGGCAGTGCCACCTCCCGGCTGGAGAGGTTGCACCGCCCAGTCTCGCTGGGAGGCTTAGCCCAGGCGGTGCCACCTCCTGGCCTGGGCGGTTGCACCTCCTGGTGCAATCAGGGTCCGAATGGTTCATTCCATTCGACCCAATTTCAATCTTTCAGGGGCCCAATTGCCCCAAGATTAAGCCCATGGGATCACCTCCCATTTTCCAACTTAATCATTGTGCTAACTACGATTAAATCTAAGACAACTTCTGCAGCTTTGCTTCGGTGCGTCAATCGCTCCTTCCGGCGAGTTTCCGGCGAACTTCCGTCGATCATCTGATGAACTCTCGGTGATGCTCCTGCGGACTTCCGGCAAACTCCTGGACTTTGCGATGATCCACTTGGCGAGTTCCGACGAGCTTCGCTTGGCAAGCTTCTGGACTTCTCGGATCTGTTCTCGCAGAACTTCCGACGACCGTTCGAACTTCCGTCGAACTCTCGAACTCCCAACGTGATCATGAACTTGACTCCGGCGCAACTCCTGCTGCTTGTCTATCTTTCATCGTAGTTAATCCTGCACACACAAAAACAAAAACTTCGATCGAGACAATTAATCCTAAGCAATTAATCAAGTTGTCTGGCATGTCATTGGTCCCTCGACGCTTCGTCCGATTCTTCGGCCCATCGTCCTTTCCTGCAGCCTATTGCCCAATCGGCCAGTTGACTCCGCAACTCCGATATCCTTGGCACAATACCCGCTCTTCTTGGCCCGATGCCCGAGTCCACGGCCCGAAGCCTTCTGTCGATACGTCGACCGATCCACCGGCCCGACGTCCAATCTTCTGACATATTCCTCCGGCACAACATGATGTTCCTGCTTTAATTGTCTTATCCTGATCGAAGCACCCTGCGTCACTCAAAACGCAGATTAAATCATAAACATATATCAAGGAGTTTTATCATCAAAATACGAGATTCAACAGTAAAGAGAGGAGAGAAAATTCTATAAGGCTTGTCTCCTAAGCCCGTCAAAAGGAGTGAAACTGTAAAAGGGTGGTTGGCCTTCGCCTATTGAAGGAAGGCCTCTAGTTGACGTCGGTGACCTCATCGGTGGAGGAAGCCAAAAGTGGAGTAGGTCAAGATTGACCGAACCACTCTAAATCTCGGTTTGCATTTACTTTGAGCATATTATCTTTACTACAAACCTCCTCTAAAGCTTATTGCTTTCTGCGTATATACAATCGGGTTTTAAGCTTTGCACTTTCCGAATCAGCGTTTAGACGTAAATCTATTTTTTCGTACGATCATCATATTTCAGTTTGCGTTTACGTTTTGATTTCTATCTTAACTGCAAACTACCTTTATATCCTTGCTTAAGCTGCATCTCGCCTAAGCAAGTGATTTACGAATCAGCATTTAGACGTAAATCAGTTTCTTCGTACAAACGTCATATTTCAGTTTGCACTTATATTCTGGTTTTCATCATAACTGCAAACTACCTTCATAGATTGACTTTAACGTCATCTCGCTTGATCTTGAGTTAAAGTAATCTTAGAATCGGCTTTCACACCGAAATCGTTTTTATCGTTCGAACGTTTTTTTATCGTCGAAAGATTTCCGCTGTACTAATTCACCACCCCCCCTCTTAGTGCTCTTGATCCTAACAGAAGGCTATGTCACCTTCAGAGATAACAACAAGGGTAAAATCATTGGCAAAGGAACCATAGGTAACAAATCCAACTTCTTTATTTAAGATGTTTTGTTAGTTGATGGTTTAAAACGTAACCTCTTGAGCATTAGTCAATTATATGATAAAGGATATATCGTCAAATTCGAATCTAATGCTTCCATCATTGAAAAACCACACAAAAACACATCTATGATTGCATTAAAATAAAATAACGTATACACCATTGACATCAATGATCTTTGCAATGAAATGTGTTTCTCGGTTTTGAATGAGGATGCATGGCTTTGGCATAAGAGATTAGGTCATGCTAGCATGAAATTAATCACTCAAATATCATCCAAAGAACTTGTACGAGGAATTCCTCAAATCAAGTTCATTAAAGATAATGTGTGTGATGCTTGTCAATTAGGAAAATAAATTAAGGGTAGTTTCAAATTTAAGAATCAAATAAGCATCTCTAGGCCCTTACAATTGATCCATATGGACTTGTTCAGACCAATCTCTACATCAAGCCTAGGAGGTAGCAAATACGCCTTCAATGTGGTGGGCCAATTGGTCAATAGTGTTAGAACCCTTGGAGATTCTAAACTTGGGGTTAATCTCTTTAGGGGATCGGCCTCCTTGGAACTCTATAGGGGTTCCTCCCTCCAAGTTGCTACTCAAAGGCTGCAGAAAAGATTCATCTATTGCTTATCAAAAGAGGAGGAATACATGGCTATTTATATGATTTCTAAACCCTAACTCCTAATAGGACTCCTACTCAAGACTCTTACTTATAACCAACTCCTAATAGGACTTCTACTCAAGACTCCTATTCCTTTACAACTCCTAATTCATCTCTAAGAAACAACCTCCTAACCCTAGTTGGCCTCTTCACCTCTTTAATAGGGGTCGGCTTAGGTAGGTTTTACATGAATTTCCTTCTCAATTAGGACTCTCCTAGCTAGAGTCCTAATAGACCTGCCCTCTTCAAATCAGCCTTGTCCTCGAGGCTGACGATTCATGAATTTTGGGAATTTGATCTTCAAGTCGTCATAGTTCTCCCAATTGGCATCTTCTGTTGGTAGGTTCACTCACTGTATTAGCACTTTAGTAGTGGGTCGTCATCGTCGAGTCACGATCCGTCGATCAATAATGACACTTGGCTGGGTCTGGAGTTCTCCTTGGATAGTCATATTTGGTGGGTGGCTTTGGGCTATCTCCAAGCACCTATTTACAACTGTTGTCTGGTCGTTGATTTGTGGGTGATATGTCGGACTCTTTTTCAATTTAGTACCCTGCATATGGAATAACTTTGTCCAAAATCTACTCATGAAGATGCAAGTAGAATTTATCATAAGCACAATACGTCTCTTATAGTGTAATTCTTTTGAGTCCCAATTGTAATGGGCCACGGAGCTTGGTGCTTCCTCCAAATTTTTTATAATCTTACTAGTCTCTGAATCTTCCTGCCATTCCATCTTAATATCCTCAAGGAAGTCACTGGTCGGAAGTGAAATGGTCGAAACTTCAGCTTACTCGGGTAGCTGCGAAAGCACATTTGCAAGAATATTCTCTTTCCCCTTTTTGCAAGTTATTTCATAATCAAATCCAAGAAGTTTTGTTACCCATTTTTGCTGCTCAGGAGATGATATCTTTCACTCCAAAAAGTACTTGAGGCTTTTATGGTCGGTTTTAATTTGAAATCGTCGACCAATCAAGTAGCGTCTCCACCTCGTTGCTGCGCGCACAATGGCGAGCATCTCCTTATCATATGTTGACTTATTTTGATGGGAGGGAGATAATGCCTTGCTAGTGTATGTGAGTGGTTGACCATCTTGTATGAGAATGACTCCAATTCCGACTCCAGATGCGTCGGCCTCAATAATGAAGGGTCGGTTGAAATCTAGTAATGTTAGCACCGGCGTCGTCATCATGGTTGCCTTAAGTTTGTCGAAGGCAGTGGAGGCTCTGTCTAACCATTGGAAGATATCTTTTTCTAGTAAGAAAGTAAGTGGTGCATTGATCTTTCCATAGTTTTTCACGAACATACGATAGTAGCCTGTTAAACCCAGAAAGCCAAGTAGCAATTTTATGTTCCTCGGGGTAGGCCAGTTTTGCATTGCTTCAATTTTGAAGGGGTCCATTGTCACACCTTCCTTTGATATGATATGCCCAAGATATTCCACCTTCTATTGAAGAAAGCAAAAATTCGTAGTGGTTGTTGTGTGTTCAAAAGGTGGTTTTCGGTATGTCTTCTTCGCACACTCATATTTGATGATACCCGGATCAAAGGTCCAGCTTTGTGAAGATTTGTGCTCCCTTTCATCTAGCAATTCATTTGCTATTGGAATAAGGTATTTGTCCTTGATGGTTATGCCATTGAGAGCTCGATAATCAACGCATATTCGCCATGTTCCGTCCTTCTTACGTACAAGTAGTACCGGTGAAGAGTAGAAGTTACAACTTGGCCGAATAACTCCTATTTCGAGCATCTCTTTTACAATCCTTTCTATTTCATCCTTTTGGAGATAGAGATATTGATATGGCCAAGTATTTTCTGGAGGTTTGCCTGAAAGAATCGTTATATAATGATCATACCGATGGGTAAGAGGTAGGTTGTATGGTTCGTCAAATATATCTGAAAATTCAGTAAGCAAAGAAAGTAGGCTTGGATCTTCAAATTCTATTGGCTCTCCCTTAGTTTGTTGCTCAAGTTGTACCAAAAATCTACTGCATTTTTTATGCAAAACCTTCTCCATTTGTTGTCTGCAAATCGTCGTTACGTCGCCCCCACGTTTCCCGTTCAGTATCACCTATTTCTCCTTACTGTAAAATTTCATAATTAGTTGCATAAAATTCCAAGAAATATCACCTAATGTTGTCAACCATTTAATTATGAGCATGGCCTCATGATCATCAAGAGGGAGAAGGAAGAAATATGCAATTATCTCTTGGTAAGGCCTCATGATCAGCAATAGTTTCACTAGCGGGAGCCTACGATCATACTTCAAAATCTATCCATCGGCGACCTTAACGTCAAACCTATTGCAATTCTCGATAGGTAAGGCCATCTGGATAGTAACCTTACTATTTAGAAAGTTATTAGTACTGCCTGTGTCGATGAGAACAGTGATCGGTTGTTGTTTGAGACGGCCTCCAACTTTCATTGTTTGCAGGTTTGAGTAGCCGGCTAGTGTATGTACCGTAATTTCGGTCGGTTGTGGCTCTTCTTCTGCATCTTATTCTTCATGTTCAAGGCTCTCTTCTAGATGTTCAATGACCTCTTCTTCTATTGGTTCAATCATAAGAAGTCTCCCTTTACTACAGCGATGCTCACGGCTCCACGGCTCGTCACAATGCCAACATAACCTCTTCGCATATCGATCCCGAAGCTCTTCTCTTATTAACCTCTTTGGTGTAGGGACTTGGTTGATAGTAGGGGGGGCTAAGGGCTTCAATATTACTGTTTGAGGAGCGACCCTAGTTCTCTGAGCTTCATGGTTCAATTGCTCCTCTTGATGTCATGCGAAAGAGATGCCTGCCATAAGCGTATATGGTTGTCGCGATTTAACTTCTCCTCGGATCTCCGGCTTCAAGCCCTTAATGAAGGTCCTCAATAGTTGTTTTTGAGACCAATCACGAGTTTGATTAGATTTCCTTTCAAACCTGGTTTGGTACTCTTGAATGGTAGAGGTTTGTCGGATCTTTGCTAGTTGTCCGTCAATAGTCTCGTAATCGGTTGGTTTGAAGCGGATCAGCAGTCCTTCTTTGAATTGTCACCATGAAAGGACTCCATAAGTATGTTCAAACCAGTCAAACCACTGTATAGCATCCTCTTCAAGATGTATAGCTGTAATTTTCACCATAGATGCATCCGCGGTTTTATGGTACCGAAAATATCGCTCCACGCGCGAGATCCAACCAATCGGGTCTCCTTCTTCCCATCTAGGGAAGTCCACTATCATGCATGGATAGTTGGGGTTGGTCATAGAGCTTCCCCTCTCTTGGAAGTCATATCTTTGGGCTTGGTGTGATTGGACAAAGCTCTCTCCTTGATGTGATTTCTTCGGGCTTAGTGGTGGGCCCAATCTGAGTTCGGTAAAGAGCGTCCGAATCTTTTCCTCCATTCGCGCCTCGAAGGCTTTGAATTTAGCATTGATTAGCCCTCAGATGCCATAGTATATGCCGCCAAATCTGTGATATTAAGATCTCTCTTTTGTTGTCGGGTTAAAGGCATGTATTGGTTGAGAGAGGTGATGGTCGAAAGGGTTGGTAGATTGGTGGATGTAGGCTACGGTTTAGGCTTGTTTTGTGGCTATATTGGGTGCAGTTTGAGGGTGTGGTTTAGTGGAGTTTTAGGGCTGTAGATGAAAGTTTTGGATCTGTGGTAGATGGTAGCAAAGGTTTGATAGAAATAAGTGGAAGTTGCAGCAAGTAAGTGCTGTCTTGTAAGAGTAGAATTATCGTCGAAGAAACAACGGTTTCTCGACGTAATTTCCACCAAAAACTTGAGAGAATTGAGGAGGGAATTGATATCAAAATCACAGTTTATATGACAGTAAGGATATCTAATTTAATTAAGAAAATTTTGGCAGTATAAAAGCAAGGAAATTGGTGCAAGTTGCGATTGCAGAATTCTCGTCGAGAAATTTCAACGGGTTACGACGAAAATATGCAGCAACACAAAATCATTTTTAGAGATGAATTTCTTAATAGATCAATCTTAGATGGAAGCCAAGATGATCTCTAAAGTGTATAAGAAATTTTATTCAAAAATGATTGCAAATAGATGGGTTAAGGCAACAATATGTGGCTGAAATTTTCTGTAGCACAGATTTTTAAGTATAGTAGATTGGACGTAAAAGATCAGTAGTTTATATTGAGAATTTTTTGATGAAACCAAAGGGATTTCCACTGTTAGGAAGTTTCAAAGCTATTATAAAAATTTCGTAGAGAATTGGATAGAAACAACATAGTATCAAGATCAAACAAACAGTGCTATACGACTGAAATTTTATAGTGCAGATTTTCAAGTATAGCAAAATAGACATAAAATATCAATGGTTTATATTGAGAAGTTTTTGACAAAACTGAAGGAAATCTGCTGTTAGGAAATGTCAAAGATGTCATAAAAATTTCGTAGAGATTTGGATGGAAAAAACACAGTAGCAAGATCAAACAGACGGTGCTATACGGTTGGAATTCTGCAATGTATCTTTCGTCGTAGAGATGAAAACTTTATGACGAAAAGTTTATGCAGCAATATAGGAATAATTTTTTTGGGATTTTCAAATAAGGATAACTAAATTACAGTAGCAGTAAGGTAGAAAACCAAAACCTGTTGCAATTCACGGGGAGATCAAAGGATGATCCGTGGTGGTGGAGATGTGTTAGGACTCTAGCTAGGAGAGTCCTAATTGAGAGGGACATTCATGTAAAACCTACCTAAGCCGACCCCTATTAAAGAGGTGAAGAGGCCGGCTAGGGTTAGGAGGGTGTTTCTTAGAGAAGAATTAGGAGTTGTAAAGGAATAGGTGTCTTGAGTAGAAATCCTATTAGGAGTTGGTTAGAAGTAGGAGTATTAAGTATGAGTCCTATTATGAGTTAGGGTTTAGAAACCCTATAAATAGCCATGTATTCCTCCTCTTTTAATAAGCAATAGATGAATCTTTTCTACAGCCTTTGAGCAGCAACTTGGAGGGAGGAACCCCTATAGAGTTCCAAGGAGGCCGATCCCCTAAAGAGATCAACCCCAAGTTTAGAATCTGCAAGGGTTCTACCACCTGGTATTAGAGCAGCGTTCTTGGCATCTCGCAGCCCTTCCATAGCCATCTATCAAGTCTCGACAGCCACCCAAAGCAATTCCCATAATTGCTTAAAAAATCATCGTCAAATTCCGTCGTCATCTCCACCACCACAGATCATCCTTTGATCTCCCCGTGAATTGCAATAGGTTTTGGTTTCCTACCTTACTGCTGCTGCAATTTAGTTATCCTTATTTGAAAATCTCAAAAAAATTATTCTTATATTGCTATATAAACTTTTCGTCATAGTTTTCATCTCTACGACGAAAGATACATTGCAGAATTCCAACCGTATAGCACCGTCTGTTTGATCTTGCTACTATGTTTTTTCTATCTAAATCTCTACGAAATTTTTATGACATCTTTGACATTTCCTAACAGCAGATTTCCTTTAGTTTTGTCAAAAAATTCTCAATATAAACCATTGATATTTTACGTCTAATCTGCTATACTTGAAAATCTGTACTGTAAAATTTCAGCCGCATAGCACTGTCTGTTTGATCTTGATACTACGTTGTTTCTATCCAAATCTCTACGAAATTTTTATGATAGCTTTAACACTTCTAGCAGTAGATTTCCCTTTGGTTTGATCAAAAAATTCTTAATATAAACCACTGATATTTTACGTCCAATCTGCTATACTTAAAAATCTGTGCTGCAGAAAATTTCAGCTGCATATTGTTGCCTTAACCCATCTATTTGCAATCTTTTTTTAATTAAATTTCTTATACACTTTTGGATTCTATCTAAGATTGATCTATTAAGGAATTCATCTCTAAAAATGATTTTGTATTGCTGTAACTTTTCGTCGTAAACCGCTGAAATTTTTCGACGAGAATTCTGCAATCGTAACTTGCACCAATTTCCTTGCTGTTATACTGCCGAAATTTTCTTGATTAAATTATACATCCTTACTGTAATATAAACTGTGATTTTGCTATCAATTTCCTCCTCAATTCTCTCATGTTTTTGGTGGAAATTACATCGAGAGACCATTGTTTCTTCGACGACAATTCTACTCTTACAAGACAGCACATACTTACTGCAACTTCCACTGATTTCTATCAAACCTTTGCTACCATCTACCACAGATCCAAAAATTTCATCCACAGCCCTAAAACTCCACCAAACCATACTCTCAAATTGCACCCAAAATTGCCACAAAACAAGCCTAAACCGTAGCCTATATCCACCAATCCACCAACCCTTTCAACCATCACCTCTCTCAACCAATACATGCCTTTAACCCGACAACAAAAGAGAGATCTTAATATCACATATTTGGTGGCATATACTATGGCATCTGAGGAGGTAATCAATGCTAAATTCGAAGCCTTCGAGGCGTGAATGGAGGATAAGAGTCGGACGCTCTTTACCGAACTCAGATTGGGCTAACCACTAAGCCCGAAAAAATCACATCAAGTAGAGAGCTTTGCTCAATCGTACCAAGCCTGAAGATATGACTTCCAAGAGAGAGGAAGCTCTATGACTGACCCCAACTATCCATGCATGATGAGAGTGGACTTCCCTAGATGGGAAGAAGGAGACCCGATTGGTTGGATCTCGCGCGCGGAGCGATATTTTCAGTACCACAAAACCGCGGATGCATCTATGGTGAAAATTACAGCTATACATCTTGAAGGGGATGCTATACAGTGGTTTGACTAGTTTGAACATACTTATGGAGTCCTTTCATGGCGACAATTCAAAGAAGGACTGATGATCCGCTTCAGACCAACCGATTATGAGAATATTGACGGACAACTAGCAAAGATCCGACAAACCTCCACCATTCAGGAGTACCAAACCAGGTTTGAAAGGTTATCTAATCAAACTCATGATTAGTCTCAAAAACAACTATTGAGGACCTTCATTGAGGGCTTGAAGCCGGAGATCCGAGGAGAAGTTAAAGCGCGACAACCGTATATGCTTATGGTAGCCATCTCTTTCGCACGACATCAAGAGGAGCAATTGAACCATGAAGCTCAAAGGACTAGGGTCGCTCCTCAACCAGTAATATTGAAGCCCTCAGCCCCCCCTACTGTCGACCAAGTCCCTACACCAAAGAGGTTACCAAAAGAAGAGCTTTGGGAGCGATATGCTAAGGTGTTATGTTGGCATTGTGACGAGCCGTGGAGCCGTGAGCATCGCTGTATTAAAGGGAGACTTCTTATGCTTGAACCAATAGAAAAAGAGATCATTGAACATCCATAAGAGAGCCTTGAACATGAAGAAGAAGATGCATAAGAAGAGTAACAACCGACCGAAGTTACGGTACATGCACTAGCCGGCTACTCAGACCCGCAAACGATGAAAGTTGGAGGCCGTTTCAAACAACAACCGATCACTGTTCTCATCGACACAGACAGTACTAATAACTTTCTAAACAGTAAGGTTACTATCCAAATGGCCTTACCTATCGAGAATTGCAGCAGGTTTGACATTAAGTTCGCCGATGGATGGATTTTGAAGTATGATCGTAGGCGCCCGCAAGTGAAACTGTTGCTGATCATGAGGCCTTACCAAGAGATAATTGCATATTTCTTCCTTCTCCCTCTTGATGATCATGAGGCCATGCTCAAAATTAAATGGTTGATGACATTAGTTGATATTTCTTGGAATTTTATGCAACTAATTATGAAATACGAGTGTATGAAGAAGTCATACCGAAAACTGCCTTTCGAACACATAACGGCCACTACGAATTTTTACTTTCTTCAACAAAAGGTGAAATATCTTGGGCATATCATATCAGAGGAAGGTATGATGGTGGACCCCTTCAAAATTGAAGTAATGCAAAACTGGCCTATCCCGAGGAACATAAAATTGCTACATGGTTTTCTGGATTTAACAGGCTACTACCATAAGTTCGTGAAAAACTATGGAAAGATTAGTGTACTACTTACTTCCTTACTAGAAAAAGATGTCTTCTAATGGTCGGACAGAGCCTCCATTACCTTCGACAAACTTAAGGTAGCCATAACGACAACACCGGTGCTAGCGCTACCAAATTTCAACCGACGCTTCATCATTGAGGCCAATGCATCTGGAGACAGAATGGGAGAGGTTCTCATGCAAGATGGTCGACCACTCACATACATTAGCAAGACATTGTCTCCCCCCTATCAAAACATGTTAACATATGATAAGGAGATGCTCGCCATTGTGCACGTAGCAACGAGGTGGAGATCATGCTTGATCAGGCGATACTTTCAAATTAAGACCGACCATAAAAACCTAAAATATCTCTTGGAGTAGAAGATATCTTTCTCTGAGCAGCAAAAATGGGTAACAAAACTTCTTGGATTTGATTATGAAATGACTTATAATAAGTGGAAAGAGAATGTTGTTGCAGATGCACTTTCGCAACTATCTGAGCAAGTTGAATTTTCGGTCGTTTCACTTCCGACCAGCGACTTCCTTGAGGATATTAAGATGGAATGGTGTTAGAACCCTTGTAGATTCTAAACTTGGGGTTGATCTCTTTAGGGGATCGGCCTCCTTGGAACTCTATAGGGGTTCCTCCCTCCAAGTTGCTGCTCAAAGGCTGCAGAAAAGATTCATCTATTCCTTATAAAAAGAGGAGGAATACATGGCTATTTATAGGGCTTCTAAACCCTAACTCCTAATAAGATTCCTACTCAAGACTCCTACTTCTAACCAACTCCTAGTAGGACTCCTACTTAAGACTCATATTCCCTTACAACTCCTAATTCTTCTCTAAGAAACAACCTCCTAACCCTCTAGCCGGCCTCTTCACCTCTTTAATAAGAGTCGGCTTAGGTAGGTTTTACATGAATGTCCCTCTCAATTAGGACTCTCCTAGCTAGAGTCCTAACAGACCCGCCCTTTTCAAATCAGCCTTGTCCTCAAGGCTGAGATTCCACGAACTCAGGGAACCGGGTCTTCAGCTCCTCATATGGTTCCCATATGGCGTCTTTAAGTGGTAGATTATTCCAATACACTAGTACTTCAGTAGAGGGATGTCGGCGACGCATCACGATCTTGCGATCGAGGATGGCTTGTGGTTGGACTTGAATAACTCCATCCTCAGTTGTGTTGGCCAGTTAGATCTGGGGTGACTCGTGTTCTCCTAACTTGGGCTTTAGGCATGATACGTGGAAGACAAGGTGAATTTTGGCATCCTCAGGTAATTTAAGTTTGTACGCCACGGCTCCAATATGCTTTGTGATCTGATAGGGCCCATAAAAACGTGGGGATAGCTTCATGGAGGCTCGAGTTTTGATAGAGAGTTGCTTGTATGGTTATAGGCGAAGATAAACCCAATCTCCTACTGAAAATTCTCTTTCACTTCGTCGTGTGTCAACTTGCTGCTTCATTCTAGCTTGAGCGGTAGAGAGATTATCTTTTAATAGTTGTAAGAGTTTGTCCCTATCAATCAATTCTTGGTCGACCTGATCTACCTTGGCCGAGCCAATTACATACTTTGGAATCACAGGGACTGGTCGACCATACAATGCTTCATAAGGGGCACATTTTGTAGATGAATGATATGTAGTATTATACCACCATTCGGCCCAAGGAAGCCATTTCACCCACTCTTTTGGTTGGTCGCTAGCGAAACACCGGAGGTATGTCTCTAAGCACCTATTTATCACCTCTGTTTGACCGTCAGTTTATGGATGATACGCTGTGCTCATCTTGAGTTTGGTGCCTTGTAACTGAAATAACTCGGTCCAAAATTTACTAGTGAAGATCTTGTCATGATCACTTACGATGGACCTTGGCATCCCATGCAATTTAACAATATTTTCTATGAAAATCTGGGCAATACTAGTAGTAGTGTAGGGATTTCTCACAGCACAAAAATGAGCATATTTCATAAGTAGATCAACCACCACGAGAATCGTGCTTTTACCTTTGGAAGATGGCAGCCGTTCAATGAAGTCCATGGAGATGTCAGTCCACACTGAGTTTGGTATGGGTAGTGGTTGTAACTTCCATGGATTTGCCACAGTTTCACCCTTGTGCTGTTGACATACATCACATTGTGCCACATATTCAGCAATAATTTTTTCCATCCCTCTCCAATAAAAATTTTGCTTCACTCTTTTATAGGTTCTTAGGAATCCAGAGTTCCCTGCTGAAGGTATGGAGTGCATTTCATGCAAGATGATTGTGATGCAAGGGGAGTCAGGTATAAGCACAATGCGACTTTTGTAGCATAAATCCCTCGAATCCCAAGTGTAGAGGGCTATTGCACTTGGATCCTCCTCCAATTTTTTTATGATGTTGCTGATCTCTGGATCCTTCTTCTATTCTTCCCTAATGTCCTCGAGGATGTTGAATCTCGGATTTTGATGATGAAATCAATTGATGGGTTAATTGATCTAATCCATATTATTGAGTTAAGTGTGCAGGATTAACTACGATAACAAGAAAACACAAAGCAAGAGAACCGGAGTCAAGATCGATGGACGTTTAAGAGTCCGAAGAATCGTCGGAGATGCTGCCGGAACCAACCGAGAAGAAATCGGGAACCTATCGGAATTTTCGGAAGTTCGCCGAAGAGATCGTCGGAGATTCACGGAGATCACCGAGAAGGCTCGGCTACTCGTTAAAGTCATCACAAGATCGGGAGCTTGATGGGAGTCCGTCGGAAGAAGCTCGTCGGAAAGCTCGCCGACATAAGACTCGACGTTCGCGGTTGAAAGATTGCTTAGGATGTGTTTTTGTTATGTAGTTCACTTGTAATTAGGATTAGGATTAAGAGATAATCCTATATCCTGGTTAGGGGCCAACTGGGCCCAAAGTCAGATATGGTTTGGGCTTAAATTAAGCCAAACCAGTGAAATCGGAGTGCCAGGCGGTGGCACTGCCCAGCACCCGAGCGCTGGGCGGTGACACCTCCTTGGCTGGGCGGTTGCACCGCTTGGCTGGGCGGTGGCACCTCCAGCACCGGGAACCCTAAGAGAATTCAAATTTTGGAGCCCAAAATTTGAATCCTCTTGAGGCCTATAAATACCCCTCAAATCTCAGCTAAGGTTACAACTTTTGAGAAGCATTTTGATTGAGAGAAAAGTCTTAGAAAGTCTTAGCAAGTCTTGTTTTCAATTTGCTAGAGAGTTCTCCTCCTTTCTTATTGAAAATTTGTAAGAGGTTGAGCTGCTTGTAAAAGGTTGTAAGAGGGGTGTTTACCCTTCCATTTCAAGAGATTTGTTAGTGGAAGGTGGGAGCCTCATCGAAGAGGGGCATCGCAAGTGGAGTAGGTCATTTGACCGAACCACTCTAAAAATCGGCGTAATCTCTGGTTTGCATTTTATTATTGTCATTTACATTACTGCAAATCTTCTTACTGCTTTAGTTCCTTATTACCCTTGCTGTGCAACTTTAAGAATACGCTTTCAAGTTAAACTTTTCAAGTTCCGTTCTTATCGTACGAAAGATCTTGTTAAAATCGAAGTTTTAATCCACTACACTAATTCACCCCCCCCTCTTAGTGCCGTTCCGATCCTAACAAGTGGTATCAGAGCGAGGTTATCTCTCATATTTTGTTTAATACCCAAGAGAGATGGCTTACTCCGGCATGTAAGAGGGCCACTCTATTGCACGACCACCTTTGTTTAATGGGTCGGATTACACATATTGGAAGACTCGCATGAGGATCTTCCTCATTTCTATGGACTTTGAGCTTTAGTCTATTGTTGAGAATGGATTTCAAAAATCTTCTCTTCCGATGAGCGAATGGAATGAATCGGAGAAGAAGGTTTTTGCTTTAAATGCAAAGGCTATGAATGCCTTGTTTTGTGCATTAGACAAAAACGAATTTAATCGTGTTTCAATGTGTGATTCGGCTTTTGATATTTGGAGAACTCTTGAGGTCACTCATGAAGGCACTAGTCGAGTGAAAGAGTCCAAAATCAACATCCTTGTGCACTCTTACGAACTTTTCCGAATGAAACCAAGTGAGTCCATCGGAGACATGTACACCCGGTTTACGGATGTCATCATTGGACTCAAAGCTCTTGGTAAAGATTTTACTAACTTTGAACTAGTAACTAAAATCTTAAGATCCCTCCCTAAAAGTTGGGATCCAAAAGTTACGACCATTCAAGAGGCCAAAGACCTTAAAGCATTCCCTCTTGAAGAACTCATTGGGTCTCTAATGACCTACGAAATGACATGTCAAGCTCATGACGAGCTCGAGAACCCCCTTCCAAAGAACAGGAAGGATATGGCACTCAAATCACAAGAAGACCACTTGAAAGGAACATCAAGTGATGAGGACAGTGACAATGACATTGCACTTTTGACTCAAAAATTTAAAAAATATTTAAGAAAGAACAAACTTAAAAATAATATAAAAAATAAATTTGAACAAAAGAAGGACCAAGTGATTTGCTATGAATGCAAAAAACCGGGACACTACAAGAACGATTGTCCTCAAGCCAAAAAGAGGACATCAAAGAAGAAGGCGCTCAAGGCAACATGGGATGATTCAAGCGCGTTCGAAGAAGAGGAGTCCAACACCGAGCAAGTTGCTCATTACGCGCTAATGGCTTTAGAAGAAGAGGTATGTGATTTATTTAATGAAGATTTATCTTTTGAAGAACTCTCTATCGTTTTTCATGAATTATTTGATGAATGTAGAACTGTTAGCAAGAAGTTAAGTATCTTAAAGAAAGAGCATGCTTTGCTACAAGATAAGTTTGATAGTCTTCAAACTCCTCCATGCTCTAAGTGTGAGTATTTAGAAGCAATAAAAAATGAAAATTTACTTCTTAAGGAAACCTTAAACAAGTTTAAGGTTGGTAGCAAAGGATTAGATATGATCCTTGCACACAAGGGTCACATCGCAAATAGAAATGGAATTGGATTTGTAAAATGATTACATCAAAATCCTACCACTTTCATAAAAGGACCTACATTACATGTTTCCTCTTATATGAAATGCAACTTCTATTGCAAATCCGGACATATTGCCTACAAATGTCCATTTAGGAAAATTAGTTCATAAAAATTAATATGGGTTCCTAAAGGAACTATAAAGGATTCAAAAATAAATAACAAGGTTAGTGGGTCAATTTTTGAGGCACCCAAAATCAAATGGGTACCTAAAAATCATCCTCTTTTGTAGACAAACCCACAAGCTAGGAGCAAGAGATGGTATCTCGATAGTGGATGCTCAAGACATATGACTGGAGATCCATCTCATTTCTCTATGCTCACTAGCAAAGAAGAAGGGTACGTCACCTTCGGAGACAACAACAAAGGCAAAATCATTGGTAAGGGAACTATTGGTAACAAATTTAGTTTTTCCATTGATGATGTTTTACTAGTTGATGGATTGAAACACAATCTCTTAAGTATTAGTCAACTATGCGATAAAGGTTATATCGTTAGATTTGAATCAAATATGTGCATTATTGAAAAACCAAATCATAACATGACTATGATTGCTTTAAAACAAAATAATGTCTATACCATCAATCTTGATGAACTAGGTAATGAAATGTGTTTCTCCGTCGTAAATGATGATGCTTGGCTTTGGCATAGGAGATTAGGTCATGCAAGCATGAAAACAATATCTAAAATCTCATCTCAAGAATTAGTACGAGGGATTCCGAATATGAAGTTTATTAAGGATAAGGTATGCGATGCATGTCAACTAGGCAAACAAATTAAAACAAGCTTCAAACCAAAAAATCAAATTAGCACCACTAGACCATTACAATTGATCCATTTGGACTTATTTGGACCAATTGATACAACAAGTCTAGGTGGAAGCAAATATGCTTTTGTGATTGTGGATGACTACTCTAGATACACTTGGACCTATTTCTTAGCTCACAAAAGTGATTGCTTCAAGTGTTTCTCTAAGTTTTGTAAACTCACTCAAAACGAAAAAGGCTTCATGATTTCATCAATTCGGAGTGATCACGGTGGTGAATTCCAAAATCGTGACTTTCAAAATTTTTGCGAAGTTAATGGGTACAATCATAACTTCTCAACTCCAAGAAATCCTCAACAAAATGGAGTAGTTGAAAGGAAAAATAGAAGCCTATAAGAAATGGCAAGAACTATGTTAAATAAACATAGTTTACCCAAATATTTTTGGGCCGAAGCCATAAATACGGCTTGTTACATCATGAATAGGGTCCTAATAAGACCATCTCTATCAAAAACTCCCTATGAATTATGGAATAACAAAAAACCAAATATTTCTTATTTGAAAGTTTTTGGTTGTAAATGCTTCATTTTAAATGAAAAGGATGCCCTAGGTAAATTTGATGCAAAATCCGATGAAGGCATTTTTCTTGGTTACTCCTCCGTTTCTAAGGCCTTTCGTGTCTTTAACAAAAGGACCTTAGTAATAGAAGAGTCTATTCATGTAGTTTTTAATGAAATTTCTGATTTAAAGAAAAATGATTTTGATGATGATCTTGGTTTTGATAATTTGAATTTAAACGAACCCTCTCCTCAAAATAGCCATTTGAATGCATCTTCTTCCGAAATTTCTTTACCCAAAGAATGGAAGTATGTAGATGCTCATCTAAAGGAGCTAATTATAGGAGATACAACAAAAGGGGTTCAAACTCGTTCTTCTTTCAAGAATTTTTGTGCTAACGCCGCTTTTCTTTCTCAAATTGAACCTAAATGCATTGACGAAGCCTTAAAAGATGATTTTTGGGTCATTGCAATGCAAGGAGAATTGAACCAATTTGAGAGGAATGAGGTATGGAAGCTTGTTCCTAGACCAAGTGACCACTTAGTCATAGGTACTAAGTGGGTCTTTAGAAACAAGCAAGACGAAAATGGTATCGTGGTTAGAAACAAGACTAGATTAGTGGCCAAAGGTTTCAACCAAGAAGAAGGTATCGATTACGAAGAAACCTTCGCTCCCGTGGCTCGATTAGAAGCCATAAGGATGCTCCTTGCCTATGCTAGTAGTAATAATTTTAAACTATTTCAAATGGATGTTAAAAGTGCTTTCTTGAATGGTTTTATTTCCGAAGAAGTATATGTCGAACAACCTCCCGGATTTGAAAATTCTCTTCTTCCTAATCATGTATTCAAATTGACTAAAGCTCTCTATGGCTTGAAACAAGCTCCTAGAGCTTGGTATGAAAGGCTTAGTTCCTTTCTTATTTTAAATAATTTTACCAAAGGCAAGGTTGATACTACATTGTTTATTAAACATTTTGAAAATAATTTTCTTATTGTGCAAATTTATGTTGCCGATATTATTTTTGGCTCTTCGGATGAATCACTATGTGAATCATTTGCCAAATGTATGAGTCATGAATTTGAAATGAGTTTAATGAGTGAATTAACTTTCTTTTTAGGATTACAAATCAAACAACTTAGTGATGGTATATTTCTTAACCAATCCAAATATACATTAGAATTGTTAAAACGATTTAACATAGATAATTCAAAAGAAATAAACACCCCTATGAGTACTACGACTAAGTTAGATATGGATGAAAATAGTGAAAATTTCGATCAAAAAACATATAGGGGAATGATAGGTAGTCTACTCTACCTCACCGCGACTAGACCAGATATTATGTTTAGTGTAGGACTTTGCACTAGGTTTCAATCTAATCCTAAATTATCTCATCTAAAGAGTATTAAAAGAATATTTAGGTATCTTAAAGGAACTCCAAATTTAGGATTGTGGTATCCAAAATCTGAAAAATTCGATCTAATAGCTTATGCAGATGCCGATTTTGGCGGATGCAGGATAGATAGAAAAAGTACATCCGGAACATGCCAATTTTTAGGACATGCACTTGTTTCTTGGACTTCCAAGAAACAAAATTCAGTTGCACTATCTACGGCGGAAGCCGAATACATTGCTGCAAGTGCATGTTGTGCACAAGTCATTTGGATGAAAAATACATTAGAAGACTATGGAATTCACTTTAAAAACATTCCCATAAAATGTGATAATACTAGTGCCATATGTCTTACTAAAAATCCAATTCAGCACTCTAGAACTAAGCACATCGACGTTAGGCATCATTTCATACGCGATCATGTCCTTAACAATGATGTTGTTCTAGAATTCATTGACACAAAGCATCAATTAGCAGATATATTTACAAAAGCTTTGAATGAAGACCAATTTGAATTCATTAGAAGGGAATTAGGTATGTTAAATTATCCCTAAGAATAAACTTGTTTGAATGGATTTTCCGTAAAGTTTTTCATTCTCTCTCCGTTCCTCGGTGACTTGTTAAATTATCTTATCCTATCTTGAGTCAAACACTGCTTCCATCTGATGAAGATTAATGATTTTATGTTATTTTGAATCTCGAAATTGATTTTGATGGCTTGATTATGAGTTTCAAGTTGACGAATTGAATTTGAATGGATTTGTATTCGAATTATGATCTTGACTTATTGGAGTTACTACTCAAAATTTTTTTTTCTTATCCCAATCTCTTCTTTGTACATCTACAATTTTTGTTATTTATAAAAAGAAGAGATTTGATAATATGGATGAATGCTGAATTTTTTCCTTTAAGATGAACTCTGCGTAAATATTTTAGCATACTTAATTTTGAATGATAAAATCTTTGTATGATCAATGATAATATAGATGAGTGATGTATGATCAATGATAAAATCTTTGTATGATAAATTATGTGCTTCAAGTCTCATTCCCTTTTTGTTGATGACAAAGGGGGAGAAAAGTGATGACTTGTATCATTTTAATAGCATGACTTATATGAATTGCAAAAGCTTGTGTGATATGAATGTCTTATATGCCTTGCAAAATCCTTGAGAATATCACAAGATTGATTGATCATATTGAAAGCATGCCTTACATCGATATCATGAAATTCATGTTGAAAATCTTTATCTCCTATCGTAATAAAAATTGTCCCATATCATTTGACTTATGATTTTCATCGAAGTTTCGCATTTACTATTGCTTAATGAGAATAACGATAAGCTCTACGGTTAGAACTTATCGGTTTATGCTTGAATTCAATGGATGAAATTCAAGTGTTTTCATCTTCTCATAATATGGCATATAGATAGGGGGAGTTATGTTTAACTCCGTCATCAATTGATTGTCATCATCAAAAAGGGGGAGATTGTTGAATCTCGGATTTTGATGATGAAATCAATTGATGGGTTAATTGATCTAATCCATATTATTGAGTTAAGTGTGCAGGATTAACTACGATAACCAGAAAACACAAAGCAAGAGAATCGGAGTCAAGATCGATGGACGTTTAAGAGTCCGAAGAATCGTCGGAGATGCTGCCGGAACCAACCGAGAAGAAATCGGGAACCTATCGGAATTTTCGGAAGTTCGCCGAAGAGATCGTCGGAGGTTCACGGAGATCACCGAGAAGGCTTGGCTACTCGTTAAAGTCATCACAAGATCAGGAGCTTGATGGGAGTCCGTCGGAAGAAGCTCGTCGGAAAGCTCGCCGAAACAAGACTCGACGTTCGCGATTGAAAGCTTGCTTAGGATGTGTTTTTGTTATGTAGTTCACTTGTAATTAGGATTAGGATTAAGAGATAATCCTATATCCTGGTTAGGGGCCAACTGGGCCCAAAGTCAGATATGGTTTGGGCTTAAATTAAGCCAAACCAGTGAAATCGGAGTGCCAGGCGGTGGCAGGCGGTGCCACCGCCTGGCTGGGCGGTGACACCTCCTTGGCTGGGCGGTTGCACCATCCAGCACCCGAGCGCTGGGCGGTGGCACCTCCAGCACCGGGAACCCTAAGAGAATTCAAATTTTGGAGCCCAAAATTTGAATCCTCTTGAGGCCTATAAATACCCCTCAAATCTCAACTGAGGTTACAACTTTTGAGAAGCATTTTGATTGAGAGAAAAGTCTTAGAAAGTCTTAGCAAGTCTTGTTTTCAATTTGCTAGAGAGTTCTCCTCCTCCTTTCTTATTGAAAATTTGTAAGAGGTTGAGCTGCTTGTAAAAGGTTGTAAGAGGGGTGTTTACCCTTCCATTTCAAGAGATTTGCTAGTGGAAGGTGGGAGCCTCATCGAAGAGGGGCATCGCAAGTGGAGTAGGTCATTTGACCGAACCACTCTAAAAATCGGCGTAATCTCTGGTTTGCATTTTATTATTGTCATTTACATTACTGCAAATCTTCTTACTGCTTTAGTTCCTTATTACCCTTGCTGTGCAACTTTAAGAATACGCTTTCAAGTTAAACTTTTCAAGTTCCATTCTTATCGTACGAAAGATCTTGTTAAAATCGAAGTTTTAATCCGCTGCACTAATTCACCCCCCCCTCTTAGTGCCGCTCCGATCCTAACAGAGGAGACTAGTGGTAGGAAGGGAGATGGCAGAAACCTTAGCTTGTTCAGGTAGCCGTAAGAGTGCATCTGCAACAACGTTTTCTTTCCTCTTTTTGTAAATAATTTCATAATCAAATCCAAGAAGTTTGGTTACCCATTTTTGCTGCTCAGGGGATGATATCTTTTGCTCCAAAAAGTACTTGATACTTTTATGGTCAGTTTTAATTTGAAATCGTCGGCCGATCAGGTAGGGTCTCCACCTCGTTACTACATGTACAATGGCGAGCATCTCCTTATCATATACTGACATGTTTTGATGGGAGGGAGATAATGCATTGCTAGTGTATGAGAGTGGTTGACCATTTTGCAAGAGAACGGCTCCAATTCCGACTCCAGATACGTCGGCCTCAATGATGAAGGGTCTGTTGAAATCTGGTAGCGCAAGCACCGGCGTCATTATCATGGCTGCTTTAAGTTTGTCGAAGGCAACGGAGGCTTTGTCCGACCATTGAAAATCATCTTTTTTCAATAGAGAAGTGAGTGGTGCACTGATCTTCCCATAGTCCTTAACAAATTTTTGGTAGTAGCCCGTTAGTCCAAGGAACCCGCGTAGTAATTTCACGTTTGTAGGTTTCGGCCAACCTTGCATTGCCTCAATTTTTGTTGGGTCTACCGCCACTCCTTATGATATTATATGCCCAAGGTACTCTACTTTTTGCTGGAGAAAGCTGCACTTTGGTTGTTTAACAAAAAGAGTATTCTCCCGAAGGATCGTCAAAACAATCCATAAATGCTGAAAGTGAGTCTCAAGAGAAGGGCTGTAAACGAGAATTTCATCGAAAAATACTAGCACAAATTCACGAAGAAAGCTCTGAAAAATATCGTTCATGAGACTTTGAAAGGTTGAAGGAGCATTAGTGAGTCCAACAGGCATTACCAAGAATTCATAATGGCCATCATGTGTGCGAAATGTAGTTTTTGGAATGTCATCGTCACATACCCGAATTTGGTGGTAACCGGATCGGAGGTCTAACTTCGTGAAGACTCGAGCTCCTTTCAATTCATCAAGAAGTTCATCCACCACTGGTATTGGGTACTTGTTCTTGACGGTGATGCCATTTAAAGCTCGGTAGCCGATGCACATCCGCCATGTTCCGTCCTTCTTGCGTACAAGTAGCACCGGTGAGGAATAGGGGCTGCAACTTGGCCGAATCACCCCTGTTTCAAGCATCTCCTTTACGATCTTTTCAATTTCATCTTTCTAGAGGTGAGGATATCGGTATGGTCAAGTGTTCGCTGGTGGCTTGCCCGGAAGGATTGGAATTCGATGGTCATGTTGCCGAGAAGGAGGAAGATCACGCGGTTCAGCAAATATGTCGGCAAATTCAGTAAGCAATTGGGTAAGATTTTGATCTTCAATTTCTATTTTCTTCTCTTCTGGTTGTGGCTGGAGATGCATCAAAAAGCCACCATTTACCTTGCGCAAAACTTTCTTCATTCGTTGGGTCGAAATGGTGGTTACGTTGCTTCCACGCTTCCCGCGTAGGATGATCTATTTGCCCTTATAGTAGAATTTCATAATTAAATTGGAAAAGTTCCAAGAGACATCACCTAGTGTAGTCAGCCATTCTATGCTAAGCACAGCCTCATAGTCATCGATTGGTAGGAGGAAGAAATCGGTGATAATTTCTTGGTCTTGTAGTAATAGTTTCACCTACGGGCATCTTTGGTCGCACTTTAGGATTCTGCCGTCGACAACCTTTACATCGAACTTGCTGCAACCTTCAATATGCAGTGCCATCTGAGCAGCAACCTTACTATTTAGGAAGTTATTAGTGCTGCCTGTGTCGATGAGAATAGTGATCGGCTGTTGTTTGAGAAGGCCTCCAACTTTCATCGTTTGCGGGTTTGAGTAGCCGGCTAGTGCGTGTACCGTAATGTCGGTCAGCTGTGGCTCTTCTTCCATATCTTCTTCTTCATGTTCAAGGCTCTCTTCTTGATATTCAATGACCTCTTCTTCTACTGGTTCAATCATAAGAAGTCTACCTTTTTTATAGCGATGCTCACGGCTCCACGGCTCGTCGCAATGCCAACATAACCCTTTCGCAGATCACTCCCGAAGTTCTTCTCTTGTCAACCTTTTTAGTGTAGGGACTCGGTTGATAGTAGAGGGGGCTGAGGGCTTCAGTATTGTAGGTCGAGGAGTGATCCTAGTCCTCCAGGCTTCATGGTTCAATCGCTCCTCTTGAAGTCGTGCGAAAGAGATGGCTGCCATAAGCATGTACGGTTGTCGCGCTTTAACTTCTCCCCGGATCTCTAGCTTCAAGCCCTCAATGAAGGTCCCCAATAGCTATTTTTCAGACCAATCATGAGTTTGATTAGATAACCTTTCAAACCTGGTTTGGTACTCCTGAATGGTGGAGGTTTGTCGGATCTTTGCTAGTTGTCCGTCAATGTTCTCGTAATCAGTTGGTCCAAAGCGGATCAGCAGTTCTTCTTTGAATTGTCGCCATAAAAGGACTCCATAAGTATGTTCAAATTAGTCAAACCACTGTATGGCATCCCCTTCAAGATGTATAGCTGCAATTTCCACCATAGATGCGTCCATAGTTTTATGGTACCGAAAATATCGCTCTGCGCGTGAGATCCAACCAATTGGATCTCCTTCTTCCCATCTAGGGAAGTCCACTCTCATGTGTGAATAGTTGGGGTCGATCATAGCACCTCCCCTTTCTTGGAAGTCATCTCTTTGGGCTTGATGTGATTGGTTAAAGCTCTCTCCTTGATGTGACTTTTTCGGGCTTGGTGGTCGGCCCAAAATGAATTCGGTAAGGAGAGTCCGAATCTTATCCTCCATTCGTGCCTCAAAGGCTTCGAATTTAGCATTGATTGCCTCCTCAGATGCCATCGTATATGCCTCTAAATTTGTGATGTTAAGATCTCTCTTTTGTTGATGGGTTAAAGGCATATATAGGTTGAGAGAAGTAATGGTCGAAAGGGTTGGTGGATTGGTTGATGTAGGCTGTGGTTTAGGCTTATTTTGTGGCTGTTTTGGGTGCAATTTGAGGGTGTGGTTTGGTGGAGTTTTAGGTCTGTGGATGAAAGTTTTAGATCTGTGGTAGATGGCAGCAAAGTTTTGATAGAAATCAGTGGAAGTTTGCTGCAGAATTGTGTTATATTGTAAGAGCAGAATTATCGTTGAAGAAATAGTGGTTTCTCGATGAAATCTCCACAAAAATTTGAGAGATTTGAAGAAGGAATTGACAGCAATATCTCAGTTTATATGACAGCAAGGATATCCAATTTAATCAAGAAAATTTCTGCAGTAACAGCAAGAAAATTGGTGTAAGTTGCGATAGCAGAATTCTCGTCGAAAAATTTCAGAAAATTACGATGAAAATTTGCAATAATATAGGAACGAAATTTTTTTTTTTTTTTGGATTTTCGAATAGGGATAACTAAATTGCAGCAGCAGTAAGGTAGGAAACCAGAACCTATTACAATTCACTGGGAGATCAAAGGATGATCTGCGGTGGTGGAGATGACGGTGGAATTTGGCGACGATCTTTTAAGCAATTGTGGGAATTGCTTTGGGCGGTTGTAGAGGGTTGATGGATGGCCGTGGAAGGGCAGCGAGATGCCAAGAATGCTGCTCCGATACCAGGTGTTAGAACCCTTATAGATTCTAAACTTAGGGTTGATCTCTTTAGGGGATCGGCCTCCTTGGAACTCTATAGGGGTTCCTCCCTCCAAGTTGTTGCTCAAAGGCTGCAGAAAAGATTCATCTATTCCTTATAAAAAGAGGAGGAATACATGGCTATTTATAGGGCTTCTAAACCCTAACTCCTAATAGGATTCCTACTCAAGACTCCTACTTCTAACCAACTCCTAATATGACTCCTACTTAAGACTCCTATTCCGTTATAACTCCTAATTCTTCTCAAAAAAACAACCTCCTAACCCTAGCCGGCCTCTTCACCTCTTTAATAAGAGTTAGCTTAGGTAGGTTTTACGTGAATGTCCCTCTCAATTAGGACTCTCCTAGCTAGAGTCCTAACAAATGGCAGGAAGATTCGGAGACTAGTAAGATCATAAAAAAATTGGAGGAAGCACCAAGCTCCGTGGCTCATTACAATTGGGACTCAAAAGAATTATACTATAAGGGTACTAAATTGAAAAGGAGTATGGCAAATCACCCATAAATCTACGGCTAGACAGAAGTTGTAAATAGGTGCTTGGAGACAGCCCAAAGCCAGCCACCAAATATGACTATCCAAGGAGAACTCCAGACCCAACCAAGTGCCATTATTGATCGATGGATCGTGACTCGACGATGACGACCCAGTACTAAAGTGCTAATACAGTGGGTGAACCTACCAATAGAAGATGCCACTTGGGAGAACTATGATGACTTAAAGATTAAATTCTCAAAATTCATGAATCGTCAGCCTCGAGGACAAGGCTGATTTGAAGAGGGTGGGTCTGTTAGGACTCTGATAGAACCCTTGCAGATTCTAAACTTGGGGTTGATCTCTTTAGGGGATCGGCCTCCTTGGAACTCTATAGGGGTTCCTCCCTCCAAGTTGCTGCTCAAAGGCTGCAGAAAAGATTCATCTATTGCTTGAGAAAAGAGGAGGAATACATGGCTATTTATAGGGCTTCTAAACCCTAACTCCTAATAGGACTCATACTTAAGACTCTTACTTCTAACCAACTCCTAATAGGACTCCTACTCAAGACTCCTATTCCCTTACAACTCCTAATTCTTCTCTAAGAAAAAACCTCCTACATGAATGTCCCTCTCAATTAGGACTCTCCTAACTAGAGTCCTAACAGAATGTCCCTCTCAATTAGGACTCTCCTAGCTAGAGTCCTAACAGAATGTCCCTCTCAATTAGGACTCTCCTAGCTAAAGTCCTAACAGTTTTACATGAATGTCCCTCTCAATTAGGACTCTCCTAGCTAGAGTCCTAACATTTTTACATGAATGTCCCTCTCAATTAGGACTCTCCAAGCTAGAGTCCTAACAGACCTGCCCTCTTCAAATCAGCCTTGTCCTCGAGGCTGATGATTCATGAATTCTGGGAATTTGATCTTCAAGTCGTCATAGTTCTCCCAAGTGGCATCTTCTTTTGGTAGGTTCGCCCACTATATTAGCACTTCATTAGTGGGTCGTCGTCGTCGAGTCACGATCCGTCGATCAATAATGGCACTTGGTTGGGTCTGGAGTTCTCTTTGGGTAGTCATATTTGGTGGGTGGCTTTGGGCTGTCTCCAAGCACCTGTTTAAAACTTCCGGTTGGCTGTTGGTTTGTGGGTGATATGTCGTACTCCTTTTCAATTTAGTACCCTGCATATAGAATAACTTTGTCCAAAATCTGCTATTGAAGATGCAAGTAGAATTTGTCACAAGCACAATGCGTCCCTTATAGTGTAATTCTTTTGAGTCCCAATTGTAATGAGCCATGGGGCTGATAAGACCCTAAAGTCTTATCGTAGGCTCTGATACCAAATGATAAGACCCTAAAGTCTTATCGTAGGCTCTGATACCAAATGATAAGACCCTAAAGTCTTATCGTGGAAGAAAGAGGAGAAATGGGGATGATAATGATCTCTTCGAGGGGATCGGCCTCCTTGATCGCTTCGAGGGGATCGGCCCTCCTTGATCTCTTCGAGGGGATCGGCCCTCCTTGATCACTTCGAGGGGATCGGCCTCCTAGGGTTTGTCCAAAGACAGAATAGTATTTTTCATAGATTACTGAAAAGAAGCAGTTACATCCCTATTTATAGAGTTCCACACAGAGTCCATCAGGACTTGAACTCTAATAATAAATAAATATTAAATAAACCTCTACTTGACTCTAATTGAACCAAACCGACTCAATAAACAACTGGACTAAACAGACTCAATAAACATTATTCAAAAGCTCAGAAAAAGGTTCCTAACAGTTCCTCCCTCTTCAAATCAGCCTTGTCCTCAAGGCTGAGCAGCATCTATCTCAAGGAGCTTCTCTTTCAGCACTTTAGCCATAGACTATCTGCAACGCATCACAACCTGTTGATCAAGTAAGTATGGTCTCCACTTTTTGAGAGTGTAAGCAACAGGTCGATCTTTTAGTGTAGTAATCGTTGCATGAAACTTTTGGCCCTGTATAATCAATTTTATCTTTGAACCTTTGCTATCACAAGTGAAAATCTGTCCATCAATGATCTTTACTTTGAATCTGTCATAGTCTTCAATGTGGTGGGCCAATCGGTCAACAGTCTCACTGTCCATAGAATTGTTAGTGCTACCAGTATCAATCAAAACTATAATAGGCTGATGCTCTAGAGTTTCGCCAACTTCCATAGTTTGCGGGTTAGAGTAGTCGGCTAATATATGCATTGTATGTACGGTAGGTTCAACGTCTTCATTAGAATTTATACCTTCATGATCGGAGTCCACATTCTTAGCTTTCGGTGCCTCTCCAATTGGTTCAATCGTCAGAAGTTGCCCTTGTTTACATCGGTGCTCCATACTCCATTTTTCATCATAATACAAACCCCTTGCTGATCTTTTCTTGCTAATTTTTTTCTCATGTAGATTTGCAAATGAGATCACAGCTATCATAGTACGGGGTTGACGAGCCTTAACTTCACACCGGATCTCTGGAATAAGCCCTTCAATAAATGTATCCAGAAGTTGTCGGTCTGACCAATCTCTAGCTTGATTTGATAATCTTTCAAACCTACTCTGATATTCTAACACTGTAGAAGTCTGACGAATTTTGGCGAGCTGGCAATCAACATTCTCATATTCAGATGGGCCAAAGCGAACAAGAAGCCCTCTTTTGAACTGCTCCCACGAAGGAACTCCGTAGAAAGTTTCATACCAATCGTACCACTGGAGTGCATCTCCCTCGAGTTGGATTGAGGCCACTTCTACCTTGGATTCTTCTGGGGTTCTGTAAAGATGAAAAAACTTTTCTGCCTTAGAGATCCAATTGGTCGGATCTCCATCTTTCCATCTCGGAAATTCCATCTTCATGTGTGAGTAATTTGTGTCATAATCTTGGGGCCCTTTTCCTGTATTTTCAGATCTGTGCAACATAGTACTTGAGCTCCCACCTTGTTGAAATTTACTAAGGCTCTCCAGTAGGCTCTTTTTGAAATCATTTAGTGTTTCTTGCAGTCGGTTCTCAATTCTGATTTCCAATGCTTCCATTTGTGCTTTCACCGAGTTATCAGTGGTCATTGCGTAAGACTGCAAATCTGTAATCTCAACTCCTGTTTTTGGTGTCGGTCAAGGGCATCAATAATGTCGATGCGGAGTTGCCGAGGAGGTGGACGCCAAGGGCAATGCTGCGATCGCTGCGTTGGAGGAAGAGGAGCTGCCCTGTTTCTATCGCTACGTGAGGTGAGAGTGCCGAGGTTGGAAGACGATTGCGTTGATGTGATTGCAGTTGTTGCGACCCAAGGGGTGATCGCCGAGCAACAGGGTTGAGGCAAGACAGCGTACTTGCTGCGGTTGCTGCGTTCACTGTTGGAGGGCGGCTGCTGCAGAACGAGGGGTTGGTCGTGGCCGGGAGCGACGACGGTGGTTACAATCGGCGACTGCGACAGTAGAGGGTGCCACTATTTTTGTTGCTGCGTACTCTATTTTGTCGCACCTCCGAAGGAGTTGGCCGGAAGGATCACGAGCAGTAGAGGAGAAGGCTGCGGTGACTGGCAGCAGCGGTGGTTGCTGGCCGGAGCGCAGCGTTGGCGGCGGAGAAGGAGGCAGCGAGGGTCGCTGCCGGGATCGACGGGGGCTGCAGCAACAGAGGAAGCTCTGTTTCTGCAACTGTTGCAACGAGGGCTGCGGCAACCGGAAGCTGCGGCTGCGACCCAAGGGGGGCACGGCGAGGGTTGCGGCTGGGAGGCTGGCGGCGGTGATAGAGCGACCGAGAAGCAGCGGCGGCGGTGGAGAAAAAGGCAGCGAGCGTCGTCGCTGGCCGGGAAGTTGAGATGCTGGAGATGGGAAACAGGGTGCTCTGTTTCTATCGTACCACAGCCGGAGCCGCTGGCGATGCTGGCAACGGCGGTGCGGCGGTGATCGTGCGGCCGAGAAGCAGCGGCAGCGGTGGAGAAGGAGGAGTCGGCGGCTGTAGAGGCGACCGACGCCTGCGGCAGCAGAGGGACCGGCGGCTGCTCTGTTTCTATCGCACCACAGAAACAGCGACACCGACAGATCGCACGGCCGAAGCTGCAACCAAGGGAAGCCAGCGATGGCGGTGCGGCTAGGGCAGCGTCGCCGACGGTATAAGCGGCGATGGGTGGTCCGCTGGCTGGGAATCGGCGGCCGCGGCCGTTCTCGCTCGAGCGAGATGCGGGCAGCGAGGAGGCGAGGTGAGAAGGTTGCTGGCCGGGGCACAGCGACAGCGGTGGGCGCTGACCGGGGAGCAGCGGCGGCGGTGGTCGCCGACCAGGAAGCAGCGCCGGCGGTGGAGGAGAAGGGAAGCAGGGGTGGTCGGCGCCGGGAAGCCTTCTTGGTTGAGAGGAACAGCGTGCGTGGCTGCTGGCTTCCCACTCACAATTTTTTTTTTTTTTTTAATGACGAACTACAGCGAGAACGCCGAGGATCGTCGCTCTGATACCAAATGATAAGACCCTAAAGTCTTATCGTAGGCTCTGATACCAAATGATAAGACCCTAAAGTCTTATCGTAGGCTCTGATACCAAATGATAAGACCCTAAAGTCTTATCGTGGAAGAAAGAGGAGAAATGGGGATGATAATGATCTATTCGAGGGGATCGGCCTCCTTGATCGCTTCGAGGGGATCGGCCCTCCTTGATCTCTTCGAGGGGATCGGCCCTCCTTGATCACTTCGAGGGGATCGGCCTCCTAGGGTTTGTCCAAAGACAGAATAGTATTTTTCATAGATTACTGAAAAGAAGCAGTTACATCCCTATTTATAGAGTTCCACACAGAGTCCATCAAGACTTGAACTCTAATAATAAATAAATATTAAATAAACCTCTACTTGACTCTAATTGAACCAAACCGACTCAATAAACAACTGGACTAAACAGACTCAATAAACATTATTCAAAAGCTCAGAAAAAGGTTCCTAACAGGGGCTTGGTGCTTCCTCCAATTTTTTATAATCTTACTAGTATCTGAATCTTCTTGCCATTCCATCTTAATATCCTGAAGGAAGTCGCTGGTCGAAAGTGAAACGGTCGAAACTTCAACTTGCTCGGGTAGCTGCGAAAGCGCATCTGCAAGAACATTCTCTTTCCCCTTTTTGTAAGTTATTTCAAAATCAAATCCAAGAAGTTTTGTTACCCATTTTTGCTGCTCGGGGGAAGATATCTTCTGTTCCAAGAGATATTTTAGGCTTTTATGGTCGGTCTTGATTTGAAAGTATCGCCTGATCAAGTACAATCTCCACCTCGTTGCTGCACGCACAATGGCGAGCATCTCCTTATCATATGTTGACATATTTTGATTGGAGGGAGATAATGTCTTGCTAGTGTATGCGAGTGGTCGACCATCTTGCATGAGAATGGCTCCAATTCTGACTCCAGATGTGTCGGCCTCAATAATGAAGGGTCGGTTGAAATCTGGTAGTGTTAGCACCGGCGTCGTCGTCATGGCTGCCTTAAGTTTGTCGAAGGCAGCGGAGGCTCTGTCCAACCATTGGAAGACATTTTTTTCTAGTAAGGAAGTAAGTGGTGCACTGATCTTTCCATAGTTTTTCACGAACTTGCGGTAGTAGCCTGTTAAACCCAGAAAGCCATGTAGCAATTTTATGTTTCTCGAGGTCGGCCAGTTTTGCATTGCTCCAATTTTGAAGGGTTCCACTGCCACACCTTCCTCTGATATGATATGCCCAAGATATTCCACCTTTTGTTGAAGAAAGCAAAAATTTGTGGTTGTTGTGTGTTCAAAAGGTGGTTTTCCGTATGTCTTCTTCGCATGCTCGTATTTGATGATACCTGGATCAAAGGTCCAGCTTTGTAAAGATTTGTGCTCCCTTTCATCTAGCAATTCATCTACTATTTGAATAAAGTATTTGTCTTTGATGATTATGCCATTGAGAGCTCAGTAATCAACACATATTCGCCTTGTTCCGTCCTTCTTGCATACAAGTAGCACCGGCGAAGAGTAGAGGTTGCAACTTGGCCGAATAACTCCTGTTTCGAGCATCTCTTTTATAATCCTTTCTATTTCATCCTTCTGGAGATGTGGATACTGATATGGCTAAGCATTTGCTGAAGATTTTCCTGGAAGAATCATTATACAATGATCATGCCGACAGGTAAGAGGTAGGTTGCGCGGTTCGTCAAATATATTTGAAAATTCAGCAAGCAAAGGAAGTAGATTTGGATCTTCAAATTCTGTTAGCTCTCCCTTAGTTTGCTGCTCAAGTTGTACCAAAAAGCCGCTGCATACTTTATGCAAAACATTCTCCATTTGTTGTGTGCAAATCGTTGTTATGTCGCCCCCACGTTTCCCGTGTAATGTCACCTGTTTCTCCTTACTGTAAAATTTCATAATTAGTTTCATAAAATTCCAGGAAATATCACCTAATGTCGTCAACCATTTAATTCTGAGCATGGCCTCATGATTGTTAAGAGGGAGAAGGAAGAAATCTGTAATTATCTCTTGGTCCTGCAGCAATAGTTTCTCCTGCAAGCGCCTATGATCACAATTCAAAATCCGTCCGTCGGCGACCTTAACATCAAACTTGCAGCGATTCTCGATAGGTAATGATATCCGAACAGCAAGCTTACTATTTAGGAAGTTAGTAGTACTGCCCGTGTCGATGAGAACAGTGATTGGTTGTTGTTTGAGAAGGCCTCCAATTTTCATCGTTTGCGGGTTTGAGTAGCTAGCTAGTGTATGTACCGTAACTTCGGTCGATTGTGGCTCTTCTTCTGCATCTTCTTCTTCATATTCAAAGCTCTCTTTTGGATGTTCAATGACCTCTTCTTCTATCGGTTCAATCATAAGAAGTCCTCCTTTACTGCAGCGATGCTCACGGCTCCACGGCTCGTCACAATGCCAACATAACCCCTTCGCATATCGCTCCCGAAGCTCTTCTCCTGTTAACCTCTTTGGTGCAGGGACTTGGTCGACAGTAGGGGGGGCTGAGGGCTTCAATATTACTGGTTGAGAAGTGACCCTAGTCCTCCGAGCTTCATGGTTCAATTGCTCCTCTTGATGTCGTGCGAAAGAGATGGCTGCCATAAGCATATACGGTTGTCGCGCTTTAACTTCTCCTCGGATCTCCGGCTTCAAGCCCTCAATGAAGGTCCTCAATAGCTGTTTTTGAGACCAATCATGATTTTGATTAGATAACCTTTCAAACCTGGTTTGGTACTCCTGAATGGTGGAGGTTTGTCGGATCTTTGCTAGTTGTTTGTCAATATTCTCGTAATCGGTTGGTCTGAAGCGAATCAGTAGTTCTTCTTTGAATTGTCGCCATGAAAGGACTCCATAAGTATGTTCAAACCAGTCAAACCATTGAATAGCATCCCCTTCAAGATGTATAGCTGCAATTTTCACCATAGATACATCCGCGGTTTTGTGGTACCTAAAATATCGCTCCGCATGCGAAATCCAACCAATCGGGTCTCCTTCTTCCCATCTAGGGAAGTCCACTCTCATGCATGGATAGTTGGGGTTGGTCATAGAGCTTCCCCTCTCTTGGAAGTCATCTCTTCGGGCTTGGTGTGATTGGGCAAAGCTCTCTCCTTGATATGATTTCTTCGGGCTTAGTGGTCGGCCCAATCTGAGTTCGGTAAAGAGCGTCCGAATCTTATCCTCCATTCGCGCCTCCAAGGCTTCGAATTTAGCATTGATTGCCTCCTTAGATGCCATAGTATATGGCCCCAAATCAATGATGTTAAGATCTCTCTTTTGCTGTTGGGTTAAAGGCATGTATAGGTTGAGAGAAGTGATGGTCGAAAGTGTTGGTGGATTGGTGGATGTAGGCTACGGTTTAGGCTTGTTTTGTGGCTGTTTTGGGTGCAGTTTGAGGGTGTGGTTTGGTAGAGTTTTAGGGCTCTGGATGAAAGTTTTGGATCTGTGGTAGATGGTAGCAAAGGTTTGACAGAAATCCGTGGAAGTTGCAGCAAGTATGTGCTGTCTTGTAAGAGTAGAATTGTCGTCGAAGAAACAACGGTTTCTCGACGTAATTTCCACCAAAAACTTAAGAGAATTGAGGAGGGAATTGATAGCAAAATCACAGTTTTTTTTTTTTTTTTTTTTTTGGATTTTCGAATAAGGATAACTAAATTGCAGCAGTAGTAAGGTAGGAAACCAGAACCTGTTGCAATTCACGGGGAGATCAAAGGATGATCCGTGGTGGTGGAGATGATGGCGGAATTCGGTGACGATCTTTTAAGCAATTGTGGGAATTGCTTTGGATGGTTGATGGATGGCTGTGAAAGGGCAGCGAGATGCCAAGAACGCTGCTCTGATACCAGGTGATAGAACCCTTGCAGATTTTAAACTTGGGGTTGATCTCTTTAGGGGATCGGCCTCCTTGGAACTCTATAGGGGTTCCTCCCTCCAAGTTGCTGCTCAAAGGCTGCAGAAAAGATTCATCTATTGCTTGAGAAAAGAGGAGGAATACATGGCTATTTATAGGGCTTCTAAACCCTAACTCCTAATAGGACTCCTACTTAAGACTCTTACTTCTAATCAACTCCTAATAGGACTCCTACTCAAGACTCCTATTCCCTTACAACTCCTAATTCTTCTCTAAGAAAAAACCTCCTACATGAATGTCCCTCTCAATTAGGACTCTCCTAACTAGAGTCCTAACAGAATATCCCTCTCAATTAGGACTCTCCTAGCTAGAGTCCTAACAGAATGTCCCTCTCAATTAGGACTCTCCTAGCTAAAGTCCTAACAGTTTTACATGAATATCCCTCTCAATTAGGACTCTCCTAGCTAGAGTCCTAACATTTTTACATGAATGTCCCTCTCAATTAGGACTCTCCAAGCTAGAGTCCTAACAGACTCTAGCTAGGAGAGTCCTAATTGAGAGGGACATTCATGTAAAACCTACCTAAGCCGACCCCTATTAAAGAGTTGAAGAAGCCGGCTAGGGTTAGGAGGTTGTTTCTTAGAGAAGAATTAGGAGTTGTAAAGGAATAGGAGTCTTGAGTAGAAATCCTATTAGGAGTTGGTTAGAAGTAGGAGTCTTAAGTAGGAGTCCTATTAGGAGTTAGGGTTTAGAAACCCTATAAATAGCCATGTATTCCTCCTCTTTTAATAAGCAATAGATGAATCTTTTCTGTAGCCTTTGAGCAGTAACTTGGATGGAGGAACCCCTATAGAGTTTCAAGGAGGCCGATCCCCTTAAGAGATCAACCCCAAGTTTAGAATCTGCAAGGGTTCTACCAAGATAACGGTGGAATTTGGCAACGATCTCTTAAGCAATTGTGGGAATTGCTTTGGACGGTTGTGGAGGGTTGATGGATGGCTATGGAAGGGCAGAGAGACGCCAAGAACGCTGCTCTGATACCAGGTGTTAGAACCCTTGTAGATTCTAAACTTGGGGTTGATCTCTTTAGGGGATCGGCCTCCTTAGAACTCTATAGGGGTTCCTCCCTCCAAGTTGCTGCTTAAAGGCTGCATAAAAGATTCATCTATTGCTTATCAAAAGAGGAGGAATACATGGTTATTTATAGGGTTTCTAAACCCTAACTCCTAATAGGACTCCTACTCAAGACTCCTACTTCTAACCAACTCCTAATAGGACTTCTACTCAAGGCTCCTATTCCTTTACAACTCCTAATTCATCTCTAAGAAACAACCTCCTAACCATAGCCGGCCTCTTCACCTCTTTAATAGGGGTCGCCTTAGGTAGGTTTTACATGAATGTCTCTCTCAATTAGGACTCTCCTAACTAGAGTCCTGACAAATAGTCTCACTATCCATAAAATTGTTAGTGCTGCACGTATCAATCAAAATAGTGATAGGCTGATGCTTTAAAGTTCCTCTAATTTTCATAGTTTATGGGTTAGCATAGCCAGCCAATGCATGCACTCTATGTGTGATGGCTTCAATATCTTCACTAGTTTCCCCACCTTCATAATCGGAGTCCAACTCGTCCGCTTTCGGTTCCTCTCTAATTGGCTCAATCATTAGATGTTGCTCTTGTTTACATTGGTGCTCCATACTCCACTTTTCATCATAGTGCAAACCCTTCGCTGATCTTTCTTTAAGTTCTTCTTGGGTTAGTCTACAAGTGATAGGATTTTGATTGGGAGTAGATGGGGTGTGCTGCTTGCTGATCACTTGTTTATTGATACCTTTGTTTCGACGATATTCCATGCTGATTTTTTCCTCATGCAAGCGTGCAAATGAAATCATAGCTATCATGGTGCAGGGTTGACGAGCCTTAACTTCACACTAAATCTCCAGATTAAGCCCTTCAATAAATGTATCCAGAAGTTGTCGTTCCGACCAATCTCTAGCTTGATTTGACAATCTTTCAAACCTACTCTGATATTCTAACATTGTAGAAGTTTGACAAATTTTGGCGAGTTGACCATCAATATTATCATATTCAGATGGGCTAAATCAAACAAGAAGCCCTCTTTTGAACTTCTCCCATGAAGGAACTCCGTAAACAGTTTCATACCAATCGTACCACTGAAGTGCATCTTCATCGAGCTGGACTGAGGCTATTTCCACCTTGGATTCTTCTGGATTTCTGTGAAAATGGAAAAAAAAAATTTCCCTAGAGATCCAACTAGTCAGATCTCCATGTTTCCATCTCGAAAATTCCACCTTCATGTGTAAGTAGTTTGTGTCACAATCTTAGGGCCTTTTTCCTGTATTTTCAGATCTGTGCAACGTAGAACTTGAGCCCCCATTTTGTTGAAATTTGCTGAGGCTCTCTAGTAGGCTCTTTCTGAAATCATTAAGTGTTTCTTATAGTTAGTTCTCAATATTGATTTCCAATGCTTCCATTTATGCTTTCACCAAGTTATCAGTGGCCATTGCGTAAGACTACAAATCTGTAATCTCAACTCCTATTTTTGGTGTTGGTCAAGGGCATCAACACTGTCGATGCGAAGTTGCCGAGGAGATGGACACTGACGGTAGTGCTGTAGTCGCTACGTTGGAGGAAGAGTTGCTGCCCTGTTTCTATCACTGCGTGGGGTGAGAGCGTCGGGGTTGGAAGGTGACTGCGTTGATGTGGCTGCAGCTGCTGTGACCCAAGGGGCAATCGCCGAGCAACGGGGTTGAGGCTGTGGTGATGGCAACCTGTGGTTATGGCAACCTGTGGTTGTGGCAGAATATGTTGGGAAATCTTGGGGGCGACAACACATGCGCAGCGGAAGAACAAGAAAACAAAATCCCCGATTCCCAAAAAGATGTTTGTCGTCGTGCGATGATTGGTGCGCAAAATCCGCGAAACTCAAAACTGCGTATAGAGTAGATTGTGTTACCTAAGGAGATCGTATATCCCTGTTTCCTTGCAGATCCTTAGGAGAGGGTGAAGGAGGTCAAGCGTCCTCCTCTCTAGTGGTGATCCACACAGTAGGGTTGCGACGACGCTCCTCAAAACTCCAGGCCTGCTCTGAGGTGGAGAGGGAGAGGAGAATAGGAAAGACAAGCAAAGACTCTAGCCTATGAGGCTCTGAATCCCTTCTATTTATAGAGGTCCCCTGTCAAACCCTAATGGGTCCTCCCCTAGTGGGTATTGGATCTGCATCCAATAAGACAAGGGCTCCGTCGGATATCTCATATCCGAACCTCTACTCATCGCAATACCTACCATATGTGTGTGACCCTCTAGGCCCAATATCGAGCTGGCCGTGAGTCATACCTGTCAGAACTCCTTCTAACTCAGTGAATTATTATCCCTATAATAATTCACTCGACTCATCGACTACGGACATACTAGGCCTCTACTCCGTAGTCCCCAGACGATACAGGGGAATCCAATCCATTGGACCTGTCTGTCCTCAGTTACCGTGTACCTATAGTCCCTCATCCATCTAATATCCCAGAGACCGTATATCGAGCATAGTGTTGTCAGACCCATACAGTTTCTACTCGAGTCTTGCTCTAATCGGATTCTCCTGGAGGACTCTTTCTCTCTCAACCCAAATGACCCTGGTCAGGGATTTGTCTAAGCAAGAACACATGGGATATTCCTCTCATGACGCCGAGAGTGGATGATCCTCTATCGACACTCAATAGCCCTCGTAAGGTCGACTACCACTCCCAATGACCAGTTGTACTAGATCTGGGACAGCCAAACCTATAAGTCTGGTATCAAAGAGTGGAGAACTCATACAGGACATCCTTGGTGTCTCAAGTCTAAGGACCAGATACACCACTAGGACTACGGAATCGCTATCTGACAATAAGGCATCATCAACCATCTAGCATTCCATAAGCGGATCAATCAGTGAACTCATTCTCCAATGAGCACATGTACTGTATCCCTAGTGTCCCTACACGAGCAGCTATGAGACCAGCTGCATCCATCATATGGACGGGTATACAGCACACTAGTCTGTCCGGTTATCACAATGTCCCTCTCGAGTAACCTATGACCAGGATTATTTAGGATATGTGTTTAAAGGTGAATTGATCTCATTATCGTGATCTCATCACGATCCGATTCCCATTGCACAAATCCAAGGACATCACAATATATATATATATATATATGCATTTATGCAATAGTTATAAAGTGATATACGTCAAAATATAATAAGCAAAAAGATTCTGTATCAAGTCACACGTGCCATCACTCACGTGATTGGCTTGCTGGGCACCTATGACTAGCAGAATATGCTAAGCAAGGGGGAGGCGGCGTTGAAACGACCAAGGTTAAGAAGAGGAATCGGTGTTGCGTGCGCTGTTGGGGTTGAGGCAGGGCAGCGTACTTGCTGTGGTTGCTTCGTTCGCTGTTAGAGGGCGGCTGCTGCAGAACGAGGGGTTGGTCGTTGGCCGGGAGCGACGACGGTGGTTACAATCGGCGGCTGCGGCAGCAGAGGGTGCCATTGTTTTTGTTGCTGTGTGGTGGTTGCTGCGTACTCTGATTTTGTCACACCACCTAAGGAGTTGGCCAGAAGGATCATAAGCGGTTGAGGAGAAGGCTGCAGTGGCTGGCAGTAGCGGTGGTCGCTGACCGGAGTGCAGCGTTGGCGGTGGAGAAGGAGGCAGCGAGGGTCGCAGCCGGGATTAATGGGGGCTGCAGCAATAGAGGAAGCTTTATTTCTGCAACCGTTGCAATGAGGGGTGCGGCAACCGGCGGCTGCGGCTGCAACCCAAGGGGGTGGGCACGGCGGGGGTTGCAGTTGGGAGGCGGGCAACGGTGATCGAGCGATCAGGAAGCAGCGGCGGCGATGAAGAAAAAGGCAGCGAGCATCGTCGTTGGTCGGGAAGTTACGATGCTGGAGATGGGAAACAGGGTGCTCTGTTTCTATCGCACCATAGTCGGAGCCGCTGGCAATGCTGGCAATAGTGGTGTGGCGGTCAAGAAGGAGGCAACAATGGTGGCGCGGCTGGAAGCAACGTCACCAATGATCGCCGACGAGGGGAGGTCGAGCGGCTGCGGCTGCGACCCAAGGGGAGGCAAGCGGCGGCAATAGGGCTGGGATGGACGCTAGTAGTGTCGTCTCCTAGCCGGGGAACAGTGGCGACAGTGGTCGCTGGCCGGGAAGCAGCAGCGTCAGTGGAGAAGGTAGTGATGGTCGGTGGCCGGCGGCAGATCTTCCTTCTCGTGGTGGTGGTGGTCAGTGGCCGTCGGCTTCAACCTTCCTCAAACGATATCTTTCTCTCTTTTTTATTTTTTGAATGAGATGGGGCAGCGAGGAGGTCGAGCGGTGATCGAAGGTCGCTGGCCGGGGAGAAGCAGTGATGGTGATCGAGCGGCCGAGAAAATAGCGACAGTGGTGAAAAATGGGTTGCCTTGTAGTGGTGGTGGGGAAGATGGGAAGCAAGGCTACGACGGGCTGTGCCAAAGATCGGCTCTGATACCAAATTGATAAGACCCTAAAGTCTTATCGTCTTTCTAATACCAAATGATAAGACCCTAAGGTCTTATCGTAAAAGAAATCGAAGAAATGGGGATGCTCTGATACCAATTGATAAGACCCTAAGGTCTTATCATGGAAGAAATGGGAGAAAAGGGAATGATAATGATCGCTTCGAGGGGATCGGCCTCCTTGATCGCTTCAAGGGGATCGGCCCTCCTTGATCACTTCGAGGGGATCGGCCCTCCTTGATCACTTCAAGGGTATCGGCCTCCTAGGGTTTGTCCATAGAGTGGAATAACATTTCATTGATTGATTAATTTTTTAAGAAAGGGTTATATCACTATTTATAGAGTTCCACCCAGAGTCCATCAGGACTTGAACTCTAATAATAAATAAATATTAAATAAACCTCTACTTGACTCTAACTGAACCAAACCAACTCAATAAACAACTGAACTAAACAAACTCGACAAACATTATTCAAAAGCTTAGAAAAAGGATCCTAACATTAACATGTAGATTAAGCTAGGAATGGGAGGTGATCCCATTAACTTAATCTGGGGGCAATTGGGCCCTTAACAGACCCAAATTGGGCCAAATGGATCAGCCCATTCGGACCAAGATTTCCTGGCCAACAGTGACACCGCTTGGGTTGGCAGTGGCACCGCCCAGGAGCTCAATATCCTAGGAAAGCTGGGCGGTGGAACCGCCCTAGTCAGGTGATGGCATCGCTTGGGCTCGGTCTCTGAGCAAGATTGGGCTGTGGAACCACCCCAGTCAGGGAGTCGTACTGCCCAGTTTGGCAGTAGTACCGCCAGGACCCCGGAAATCCGGGAGATGACATTTTTGAGCTACAAATTCAAACCAGTTCGGGGCCTATATAGTTCTCCTCTATGATTTTTAGAGCTCAAAAGTGTTGTAAGGCTAAAAGTTCTCCTCCCTCTTTTCTTCCAAGTTTTGATCTGTTAAGAGAGGAGAGAAAATTCTGTAAGGGTTGTCTCCTAAGCCCGTCAAAATGAGTGAAACTATAAAAGGGTGGTTGACCTTCGCCTATTGAAGGAAGGCCTCTAGTGGACATCAGTGACCTCATCGGAGTAGGAAGCCAAAAGTGGATGTATGTCAAGATTGACCGAACAACTCTAAATCTCGGTTTGCATTTACTTTCTGTTTTCTATCTTAACTGCAAATAGCCTCCATAGCTTTACTTTAACTGCACTTCACCTAAGCTATAAAGCAATTTTTGAATCGGCTTTCATACCGAAATCGCTTTTATCGTACGAACGTCGTATTTCGGTTTGAAATTACATTCTGTTCTCTATCTGAACTGCAAACTGCCTCTATATCTTTACTTTAACTGCATCTCACTTAATCACAAGTTAAAGTGATTTCTGAATCGACTTTCTTACCAAAATCGTTTTTATCGTACAAACATCATTTTAAATCGTCGAAAGTTTTCCGCTGCACTAATTCACCCCCCCCCCCCCCCCTCTTAGTGCTCTTGATCCTAACAGGAGCAATGTGTAATAAGACCCTAAAGTGTTATCGTCGCTCTGATACCAAATGATAAGACCCTAAAGTCTTATCATAGCTCTAATACCAATTGATAAGACCCTAAGGTCTTATCGTGGAAGAAATGGGAGAAAAGGGAATGATAATGATCGCTTCGAGGGGATCGACCTCCTTGATTGCTTCGAGGGGATCGACCCTCCTTGATCACTTCGAGGGAATCGGCCCTCCTTGATCACTTTAAGGGGATCGGCCTCTTAGGGTTTGTCCACATAGTGGAATAACATTTCATTGATTGATAGATTAAAAAAAAAGGATTACATCACTATTTATAGAGTTCCACCTAGAGTCCACCAAGACTTGGACTCTTAATAATAAATAAATATTAAATAAACCTCTACTTGACTCTAACTGAACTAAACAAACTCAATAAACAATTGAACCAAATAGACTCAATAAACATTATTCGAAAGCTCAAAAAAAGGGTCCTAACAGATCCTCCCTCTTCAAATCAGCCTTGTCCTTAAGGCTGAGCAACATCAATCTCGGGGAGCTTCTCTTTCAGTACTGCAATCATAGGCTATCTGCAACGCATCACAATCCATTGATCAAGTAAATATGGTCTCTACTTTTTAACAGTGTAAGCAATAAGTAAGTCTTTCATTGTAGTAATCATTGCAAGAAACTCCTGGCCTTTGCTATCATAAGTTAAAATTCGTCCATCAACGATCTTTACTTCGAATCTGTCACAGCCTTCAATGTGGTAAGTTAATCGGGCTGCCACTTTCCTGTCCATAAAATTATTAGTGTTGCATGTATCAATCAAAATAGTAACAGGCTGATGCTTCAAAGTTCCTCTGATTTTCATTGTTTGTGGGTTAGCATAGCCAGCCAATGCATGTACTGTATGTGTTATGGCTTCAATATCTTCATTAGTTTCCACACCTTCATAATCGGAGTCCAACTCTTCGGCTTTCGGTTCCTATCTAATTGGTTTAATCATTAGATGTTGGCTTTGTTTACATTGGTGCTCCATACTCCACTTTTCATCATAGTGCAAACCCCTAGCTGATCTTTCCTTGCTAATTTTTTTCTCATATAGATGTGCAAATGAGATCGTAGCTATCATAGTGCGGGGTTGACGAGCCTTAACTTCACACCAGATCTCCAGATTAAGCCCTTCAATAAATGTATCCAGAAGCTATCGTTCCGACAAATCTCTAGCTTAATTTGATAATCTTTCAAACCTACTCTAATATTCAAACACTGTAGAAGTTTAAAAAATTTTGGCGAGCTGGCCATCAACATTCTCATATTCAGATGGGCCAAATCGAATAAGAAGCCCTCTTTTGAACTTCTCCCATGAAGGAACTCCGTATACAGTTTCATACCAATCGTACCACTAGAGTGCATCTCCATCGAACTGGATTGAGGCTATTTCCACATTAGATTCTTCTGGAGTTCTGTGAAAATAGAAAAATATTTCTGCCCTAGAGATCCAACTGGTCAGATCTCCATCTTTCCATCTCGAAAATTCCACCTTCATGTGTAAGAAGTTTGTGTCACAATCTTGGGGCCTTTTTCCTGTATTTTTAAATCTGTGCAACGTAGAATTTGAGCTCCCACCTTGTTGAAATTTACTAAGGCTCCCCAGTAAGTCCTTTTTGAAATCATTAAGTATTTCTTGCAACCGGTCCTCAATTCTAATTTCCAATACTTCCATTTGTGGTTTCACTAAGTTATCGGTGGCCATTTCGTAAGACTGCATATCTGTAATCTCAACTCTTGTTTCTGATGTCAAGACTAGGGCATAAATCACTGCTCTACTCGGTGCTGTTGTTGTGATGCAATCGGTGGTAGTACTTTGGAATGAAGGGTTGCTACGAGGATGCAGGGATGTACCTGCGTTCGCTGCGTGGGAGGCAACGATGCTTGCTGTGGCTGCTGCATGGAGGGATCGCTACTGCTGAGGGTTGGGAGGCAGCGATGGTGGTGCGGCTGGGGGTAGCGTCGCCAAGGGCCTGTCGCTGCGGTGGTTGCAATGGTGCGGATGGAAGGCAGTGTTGCTCTGTCTCTACCGCACTACGGAAGGAGGCATTGGTGACGCCAAGGGATCACGTGTGGTTGAGGACGCGATGGTGCTGTTGAAGTGGTCGAGGTTGAGAAGAGGAGTCGGTGCATGCATTGCCGAGGTTGAAGTGGCCGCACAAGAGCTTGCTGCGTGTGCTGTTGGAGGGCGGCTGCGGTGTCATTGCCAAGGTTGAGGCTGTAGTGGAAAATAGGAATCGACAGTGGCAGGCTAGGCGGCGAGCGGCGTCATCGCTGGCTGGGTAGCAGCAGCGATGGTGGTGGCAACCGGCATTCACAATAGCAAGAGGATTGCCCTGTTTCGATCACCAAGGGGGCAGAGCAAGGGGAAGTGGCAGCGGTCATTCTCGCCCGAGCCAAGGGGAGCAGCGACTGGGAGGCGAGCGGCGGTCGCCACACGGTGGCTTGGCAGCGGTGGTGGGTCGGCTGGAATGCGACGACTCTCGAGGCATGGCTGCGATCGACGAGGGGCTGCGACAACAGAGGAAGCTCTATTTTTGCAACTGCTGCAAGGAGGGGCTACGACAACCGGTGACTGTGGCTGCGGTGCCGGTAGTCCTTCTCGCTCGAGCGAGATGGGGATGCAAGGAGGAGAGATCGCTAGCCGGGTGATCGAGCAGTGGCAAGGCAACTGGGAAAAGTGGTGGTGACGCAGCTGGGAACAAGGGCAATTCGTGAGTTGCCTTGTTTTGGTCGCCGCGAGGAGGGTGACAATCGGCGGCTGCGGCTATGACCCAAGGGGAGGTGGGCGGCGGTGGAGAGGCAGCGGTGGTGGCGCGATTGGGAGCAGCGTTACCAACGATCCTCGAGGAGGAGAGGTCGAGCGGTTGCGCTGCGATGCAAGGGGAGGCAGGCGGCGGTGGAGAAGGAGGCAACGGTGGTGGCTTGTGTGGGAGGTGGCGGGCAGCGGTGGCCTTTGGCCGGGAAGCGGGGCGATGGTGGGCGTTGGCCGAAGAGCAGCAACGGTGGGTGGGCTAGCCGAAAGCAGGGGAAGGCTGCGGCTTGGGAAGTAGGGGAGTGGCTAGGGGCATTCATTTCTTTTATTTTTTTTGAACAATAGCTACGGTAATACTATAGCGAGAAAGCCAAGGATTGCCACTCTGATACCAATTGATAAGACCCTAAAGTGTTATCATCGCTCTGATACCAAATGATAAGACCCTAAAGTCTTATCGTTGCTCTGATACTAATTGATAAGACCCTAAGGTCTTATCATGAAAGAAATGGGAGAAAAGGGAATGATAATGATCGCTTCAAGGGGATCAGCCTCCTTGATCGCTTCGAGGGGATCGACCCTCCTTGATCACTTCAAGGGGATCAGCCTTCTAGGGTTTGTCCATATAGTGGAATAACATTTCATTGATTGATTGATTTAAAGAAAGGATTACATCACTATTTATAGAGTTCCACCTAGAGTCCACCAAGACTTGGACTCTTAATAATAAATAAATATTAAGTAAACCTCTACTTGACTCAATAAACAACTGAACTAAATAGACTCAATAAACAACTGAACTAAATAGACTCAATAAACAACTGAACTAAACAGACTCAATAAACAATTGAACTAAATAGACTCAATAAACATTATTCAAAAGCTCAGAAAAAGGGTCCTAATAGTGTGCCGGAAGAGTTCTAAGCAAGATACAACTACCGACTCGACCACAGAGGCGGAGTACATTACTATAGCAGAGGCAACAAAAGAGGGAGTTTGGATGAAGAAGTTTATCATTGATTTGGGAGTCGTGCTGGGTAGCGAGGAGCCGATTTCCTTATATTGTGACAACAATAGGGCGATTGCTCAAGCGAAGGAACCCAGGTCTCATCAGAAATCTAAGCATGTTCTAAGGAGGTTCCATCTGATCAAAGAGATTGTGACTCGATGAGATGTAACAGTGGAAAGAGTTCCATATGAAAATAACTTTGTAGATCCACTAACAAAGTCGTTTCTCATATTGTCTTTGAGTGTCACAGATGTCTGATAGGGACCAGACACATAAATGATTGGCTTTAGGTCAAGTGGGAGATTGCTAGTCATATGTGCCCAGCAAGCCAATCACGTGAGTGATAACACATGTGACTTGGCACATAATCTTTTTGCTTATTATACCCCTCAACTCCTCGACAAGCTGGTCGAACGATGAGACTAAGGATTGGCATAACCGGCTGAACTATGTTCGTGCTGGTCCCCTTAGTGTGGTCAGGAATGCTCGGCACATCAATGCATTGGAGGTGCCATAGAGGGCCATCTGGGCCCGAAATGCGGAGATGTGCTCCATGGGATCGAAGCCGCCGTCGTATATCTCCAATGTCGACATCTTGAAGTTGAGGGGTATTGGCTTGTTCTATACTTCCTGAGTGAAAGGGGACCCGCCAAAGCCGCCTTTGCTAGACTCGCTCCATAATTTTTGAAACTCCCAATGGAATGCATCCAGGCATTGGTTGAGATGGGATAGCTAGGCCCTTAGCGAGTCGTCCACCGAGTCGGGCGATATGGTGTCAGGCTCGAGATGAGGTAGCGTGACTCGGTAGGGCGTGGGTATGTTCTGCCCGGGAGGACCTCTCGGGTCCATTGCTTGCTCTCGAGCTTCTCCGATCCCGATCTGTTCCCTGCTCGGGGGCTGCCGGGTCAGGTCGGTCGGGGGCGTCGCTAGTCGCAAGATCTGGGAAATAATTGGAGCGAGCATCTGCATCATGCCCGCCATGGCCTGCACTTGCTTGGTCAGGCTAAGGAATGCTTTGGGTGTCACGGCCTCGTGGTGAGCCCTAGAAGTGACAATCTCGGGTCGTTGAATAGACACAAGTAGCAATCTGGCATCGAAGCCGGGATCCCCCCATCTCCGGGGGCGGGGGGACCTGAATTTCTGGCTCGACGGAAGGGAGGTTGGTCGGTGGTTCTCTCCCGAGGAATGTTAGGATCAAGAGCACTAAGAGGGGGGGGGGGTGAATTAGTGCAGCAGAAAACTTTTGACGATTAAAATCGCGTTCGTACGATAAGAGCAATTTCGGTAGAAAATTCGATTCGTAAATCACTTTAACTTGTAACCAAGCAAGATGCAGTTAAAGCAAAGATATAAAGGCAGTTTGCAGTTAAGATAGAAATCAGAATGTAAACGCAAACTTGAAATATGATGTTCGTACGATAAAAACGATTTACGTCTAAACGCCGATTCGGAAAATGCAGAGCTTGAAACACGATCGTATATGCGCAGAAGGCAGTAAGCTTTAGAGGAGGTCTGCAGTAAAGATAATATTGCTTAAAGTAAATGTAAACCGAGATTTAGAGTGGTTCGGTCAATCTTGACCTACTCCACTTTTGGCTTCCTCCACCGACGAGGTCACCGACGTCAACTAGAGGCCTTCCTTCAATAGGCGAAGGCCAACCACCCTTTTAAAGTTTCACTCCTTTTGACGGGCTTAGGAGACAACCCTTACAGATTTTTCTCTCCTCTCTTTAAAGCTTAGAACTTGGAAGAAAAGAGGGAGAAGAACTTTTGGCCTTTACAACAATTTTGAGCTCTAAAAATCACAGAACAAGATCAAGATTTCGGTGTATGTTGATTGCTGTTTCAGTGCTGAATGGGTGGGGTATTTATAGGCCCCAACCCAGTTCAAATTTGGAGCTCAAAACTATCAATTCCCGGAATTCCGGGAGCAGGTGGTTGCACCTCCTGACTGGAGCGATTGCACAGCCTGGTAGAGCTCGAAGACTGAGCCTCTGGGCGGTGCCACGTCCTGTCAGGGGCGGTTGCACCTCCTACCAGAGCTTGAAGACCTAGCTCAGGCAGTTCTACCTCCTGACTGAGACGGTTGCACCGCTCAGCCAGAGCTCGGAGACCGAGCCCAAGCGGTGCCACCTCTGTCAAGGGAGGTTGCACTGCCCAGTCTCGCTTATAGATTGAGCCCAGGAAGTGCCACCTCCTGGCTGGGGCAGTTGCACCGCCCAGTCTCACTCGGAGACTTAGCCCAGGCGGTGCCACCTCCTGGCTTGGGCGGTTCAACCGCATGGCAGAAATCAGGGTCCGAATGGGTTGATCCATTCGGCCCAATTTGGGTTTTTCAAGGGCCCAATTGCCCCAAGATTAAGTTAATGGGATCACCTCCCATTTCCAACTTAATCATTGTGCTAACTACGATATTTCCTAAGACATTTACTGCAACTTGCTCCGGTGCGTCAATCGCTTCTTCCGGCGAACTTCCGTCGATCATCCGATGAACCCTCGGTGATGCTCCTGTGGACTTCCGGCAAACTCCTAGACTTGCGACGATCCACTTGGCGAGTTCCGACGAGCTTCTTTGGCAAGCTCATGGACTTCTTGGATTTGTTCCCGCAGAACCTCCGACGACTGTCCGAACTTCCGTCGAACTCTCAAACTCCCAACGTGATCATTGTCTTGACTCTGTGGCAACTCTTGCTGCATGTCTTTCTTCTATCGTAGTTAATCCTGCACACTTAAAACAAAACTTCGATCGAGACAATTAATCCTAAGCAATTAACCAAGTTGTCCAGCATGTCATTGGTCCCTCGACACTTCGTCCGATTCTTCGGCGCATCGTCCTCTCCTGCAGCCTATTGCCCAATCGGCCAGTTGACTCCGCAACTCCGATATCCTTGGCACAATACCCGCTCTTCTTGGCCCGATGCTCGAGTCCACGGCCCAAAGCCTTCTGTCGATATGTCGACCGATCCACCGGCTCGTCGTCCAATCTTCTAACATGTTCCTCCGGCACAACATGATTTTCCTACTTTAATTGTCTCATCCTGATCGAAGCATCCTGCATCACTCAAAACGCAGATTAAATCATAAACATATATCAAGTAGTTTCATCATCAAAATACGAGATTCAACAATCTCCCCCTTTTTGATGATGACAACCACTTGATGACGGAGTTAAACTTAACTCTTAGAGATGAAACAAACTCCCCTATCAATATGCCATATTGATAGAATCTTGAATTCAAACTGAATTCAAGTCTTTGCAATATTTATCATGAATACTTGCAATACGTCATCATGAACTTATGCATAAACTTATGCATAACATCATACTTCTCCCCCTTTGTCATCAACAAAAAGGAGAAGTCCAACTATTCTTGTGTTTGGAATATTAGTTTGACTTATTGCATGAAAAACATAATATCAAGTTTTATCATCATGCAGTTTTGAAGCCAGAAAATTTAGCAAATGTTACATCATGCTTAGAACATTCAAGCTATCAAGTTTTAGATATGCAAGTTTTACAGCATACAAGATAACACTTTTAGGACATGCAAGCTAGCAATGTTACAACATTTTAGAACTTGCATGCTAGCAATTTAGAGATGTTCAAGAAGGCAACTCTTGCTTCTTGAAATATGCAAGTTGCAAGCTAGCAAATTTTTGCGTCCTTTGCAATGTTTGAGCTCGCAATTTTACTTCCATTGTAAGGTGCAAGATAGCTTTCTTGTGTAAGCTTATGATTCTTGCTTCCTATTGCAATGTGCAAGTTGCAAGTTTTGCTTCTTGAGATAGGCAAGATAGCACTTTTGCACTTTTTGTTTGTCAAGCTTGTGATGTTCAAGATAACAAGCTCTTTCTTCTCTTTTGAGAAGTGTCATTTTTGCTTTCTTTGCAAAGTGCAAGCTAGAAAAATGCCAAACTAGCAAGAGATAATGTTTTACATGAGGCAAGCAACAATTTGGCAAGTGTTACATTTGCATCTTCTCTTTAGAGGAGTGTAATTTTTGCTTTCATCTTGAATTGTGTAAGCTAGCTAGTTTGCCTCTTTTCATGATATCCACGCTAGAAATTCTTACTCCCCCTTTGTCATTGTCAAAAAGAAGGGAAGACCCTTTTTTTTCAATTTTCATATTATGACAAAAGTAAGTATCAATTTTATTTGTGCATCATTATATATTAAAATTAAAACATACACAATTTCAAAAACCTTATTTTTCATGCACGATATCGAAAAATAAATCAATCATCATTAATGGGTATATCATACATGATACTCAAACATTAAAATTTTTAAGCATTTATCAACATGTTGATCATGATACTAAACATTCATAATTTAAAGTATTCATGATACATATCATATGCAATACATTATGTACATCATTGTCATAAGTATTGCATGCATCATTTCAAATTCATGAATATTTCATCATTGCATGCATCATGCCAAATCATAAAATATACAATCATCATTGATGCATGATTCCTAATCATAATTTATTTTGCAACATGATGGTATCAAATTTGTCAAATTACATCTTACCATACATGATCGAAACTTCTTATTTGTATACATCAAAACAAATTAATTAATATTTCATGTATTCTTATCATCACATAAGGAATATCAAGAAGAATTATTAGGTGATGAGATAAACATTTCATGAATACAAGGAATTGCATAAAAATCATATCATAAGTGTTTCATGTATTCATATTATCACATGAAGCATACAAGACAACAATGCAAAGAAATCATGTCATGAAGAATATCAATGTGAAAATTCAACAAAGATCACATGATACAATCGCAAAGCATGATATAATTATGTGATATATCATGAGATTATAATTTATCATATCAATGAAAGATATCCATGAGGATCAATTGTTAGGATCAATTCATGAATACCAAAGATATGATTAAAATTTTTCTTAACAAGTTCACAATCAAGATTCATATAATTCATAATAAAGCAAATTGATGTACAATCATTGCACAAGACATACAAGACAAAGAAATCTTGTTATTTCTATATTATGAAATATATAATATCAAGGTTCATGATTCATTTGAAAAGATATAGCACAAAGAGCAACTTGAAACATTCTTATCAAGATCACATTTTAAAATATTCCAAGTATCAAGATATCAATATGACACTTCATTGAATTCTGAGAAATCAAAAGACAAGTTACACTTCATTTGAAGAATTCTTTTTTGATAAATGTAGGGAGCATAATGAACGAACTTGATTTATAAAGAACTTCATGTTATAATTATCAAGATCATGATTTTAATAATTATTTTCTTTAGCATAGAAGCACTTTATTTTTGCATAAGAAATCTCATTGTATTATGATTTATAAATTCTTTCTCTACACATGAATCATAGGAGATATGTATGTGAAACAAATCTTTGCAAGTAAAAACACTATCATCCATATTTCAAGATGGAATTTATAAGTAGGAATCATTTAATCAAATTCATTTCAGAAAAATATTTTTCATATAATAAGTGTATGAGCAAATCTGATTGTTAGGATACCAATTGTTAAGCAAATCCGAAAATGAAATTAACACTTTCATGCATTCGGATAAGATTTTGCTATAGATTTTCAAGTTCAATATTGAAGATAAAACATGCTCATGATCATAAAAATTTTTGTATCCAAAACACATAATTTCCAACATGTTATTAAGGCATGTAATAGTGTAAAATCATCATGGCAATTAAGTGATTTGAATATTGAATCAAGAAAGTCTGAAAAACAATCTTAACAAGTTCATGCATTCGAGCACATTTTTTGCCATAGTTTTTCAAATACATTCATGAAAATAACACATGCTTATCATCATATATAGCATAAAATCTCATGCATAAAATTGTTAATCAAAATATTTAATATTACATCATTATGCATTTCTTCAAATCAAACATGATTTTTTTTAATCAAAATCGAGAAATAACAATGGAAATCAATGTAATACACATTATTACTTCTTAACCATGATTTCATATTTTCAATCAAAATCATTTTATTTGTTTATCATAAAATATGCAATATTATCATTTTCGAAATTACTTGGCATGATCATAATTATTATTATTATTATTTTTTAAACATGTAATTTTTAAGAAAATTAATTCTAAACTAAAAAAAAAAATACATCATGAGAGCATCAAGTAATTTCAAAATTAATTAGGGGGCTTTTGATTACCTCATCATTGAAAGTGGTTAAGGCGTAGTTTGCCATCTCGCCTTTCTTGATTTTCTCCTCGTCTTCAGAGGAGCTCGATTCATCCCACTTTGTGTTCTTCTTCTTTGGCCTCTTCCTTCGTTCAAGTTTATTATTTATTTTAGATTTTTATTTAATAAACTTATTAAGATTTAGTGTTCGAAGTTCAAGTTCATCATTGTCCTCATCACTTGAGTCATCGCTCAAGTGGTATTCATTTGTCCGGAGTTCCAAATCCTTCCCGTTCTTTGGAAGGTGGTTTTGTTCATCATGTTCATCATGTGCATTGTGCACCATTTCATATGTCATCAATGAACCAATTAGTTCTTCAAGTGGTAGATTGTTTAGGTTTTTAGCTTCTTGTATTGCAGTTACTTTTGAATCCCACTTCTTAGAAAGAGAACGCAAAATCTTGTTTACGAGTTCAAAATCCGAAAAACATTTTCCAAGAGCTCTTAAACTATTGACGACATCCGTGAAACGGGTGTACATGTCGCCTATAGTCTCGCTTGGTTGCATTCGAAAAAGCTCAAAATCGTGCAATAAAATGTTAACTTTCGAGTCTTTGACTCTCCTAGTTCCCTCGTGCGTGATTTCAAGTGTTCACCAAATGTCAAAAGCTGTTTCGCACGTAGAAATCTGATTGAACTCATTTTTGTCCAAAGCGCAAAATAAGGCATTCATAGCCTTTGCGTTTAAAGAAAAATACTTCTTCTCCAAATCCGACCATTTGTTCATCGGTTTGGAGGGAAGTTGAAAACCGTTTTCAACGATATTCCATAAATCCAAATTCATAGAAATCAAGAAAACTCTCATTCGAGTTTTCCAATAAGTGTAGTCCAATCCGTTAAACAACGGTGGACGAACAACCGATAAGCCCTCTTGAAAGCCAAGAAGAGCCATTTCTCTCGGGTGTAAATCCGAAATGACAAATACCGGGCTCTGATACCAATTGTTAGGATCAAGAGCACTAAGAGGGGGGGGGGGTGAATTAGTGCAGTAGAAAACTTTTGACGATTAAAATCGTGTTCGTACGATAAGAGCGATTTCGGTAGAAAATCCGATTCGTAAATCACTTTAACTTGTAACCAAGCAAGATGTAGTTAAAGCAAAGATATAAAGGCAGTTTGCAGTTAAGATAGAAATCAGAACGTAAACGCAAACTTGAAATATGATGTTCATACGATAAAAACGATTTACGTCTAAACGCCGATTCGGAAAATGCAGAGCTTGAAACACGATCGTATATGCGCAGAAGGTAGTAAGCTATAGAGGAGATTTGCAGTAAAGATAATATGCTCAAAGTAAATACAAACCGAGATTTAGAGTGGTTCGGTCAATCTTAACCTACTCCACTTTTGGCTTCCTCCACCGACGAGGTCACCTACGTCAACTAGAGGCCTTCCTTCAATAGGCGAAGGCCAACCACCCTTTTACAGTTTCACTCCTTTTGACGAGCTTAGGAGACAACCCTTATAGACTTTTCTCTCCTCTCTTTAAAGCTCAGAACTTGGAAGAAAAGAGGGAGAAGAACTTTTGGCCTTTACAATAATTTCGAGCTCTAAAAATCATAGAACAAGATCAAGATTTCGGTGTATGTTGATTGTTGTTTCAGTACTGAATGGGTGGGGTATTTATAGGCCCTAACCCAGTTCAAATTTGGAGCTCAAAATTATCAATTCCCGGAATTCCGGGATCAGGCGGTTGCACCTCCTGACTGGAGCGGTTGCACCGCCTTGTAGAGCTCGAAGACTGAGCCTCTGGGCGGTGCCATGTCCTGTCAGGGGCGGTTGCACCTCCTGCCATAGCTCGAAGACCGAGCTCAGGCGGTGCCACCTCCTAACTGAGGCGGTTGCACCGCTCAGCTAGAGCTCGGAGACCGAGCCCTGGCGGTGCCACCTCTGTCAGGGGAGGTTGCATTGCCCAGTCTCGCTTGGAGACTGAGCCCAGGCGGTGCCACCTCCTAGCTGGGGCGGTTGCACCGCCCAGTCTCGCTCGGAGACTTAGCCCAGGCGGTGCCACCTCCTGGCTTGGGCGGTTCAATCGCCTGGCAGAAATCAGGGTCCGAATGGGTTGATCCATTCGGCCCAATTTGGGTTTTTCAGGGGCCCAATTGCCCCAAGATTATGTTAATGGGATCACCTCCCATTTCCAACTTAATCATTGTGCTAACTACGATATTTCCTAAGACATTTACTGCAACTTGCTCCGGTGCGTCAATCGCTTCTTCCGGCGAACTTCCGTCGATCATCCGATGAACCCTCGGTGATGCTCCTGCGGACTTCCGGCAAACTCCTGGACTTGCGACAATCCACTTGGCGAGTTTTGACGAGCTTCTTTGGCAAGCTCATGGACTTCTCGGATTTGTTCCCGCAGAACCTCCGACGACTGTCCGAACTTCCGTCGAACTCTCGAACTCCCAATGTGATCATTGTCTTGACTCCGGGGTAACTCTTGCTGCATGTTTTTCTTCTATCGTAGTTAATCCTGCACACTTAAAACAAAACTTCGATCGAGGCAATTAATCCTAAGCAATTAACCAAGTTGTCTGGCATGTCATTGGTCCCTCGACACTTCGTCCGATTCTTCGGCGCATCGTCCTCTCCTGCAGCCTATTGCCCAATCGGCCAGTTGACTCCGTAACTCCGATATCCTTAGCACAATACTCGCTCTTCTTAGCCCGATGCCTGAGTCCACGGCCCGAAGCCTTCTGTCGATATGTCGACTGATCCACCGGCCCATCGTCCAATCTTCTGACATGTTCCTCCGGCACAACATGATTTTTCTGCTTTAATTGTCTCATCCTGATCGAAGCATCCTGCGTCACTCAAAACGCAGATTAAATCATAAACATATATCAAGTAGTTTCATCATCAAAATATGAGATTCAATAGGGAGAACTCTTGTCAGTTGCTCCTACGGCATCAGGCGCCCTCCTTCTAGCACCAAAATGTTAGTGAACAAAAGTATCGTGGCTGATGAATCAGCACAGTTTGGTCTAGGGATCAATGTGGGAGCTTCTTACGGGATGAGTAGGATGATGAGGTGGCCAAACCCTCGGGAAGGAATGTTGGTTGGCGTTGTTCGAGATCTGGGTCAGCTCACTACTCTCCTTTGTGCGATGGAAGGTATCTCTTGGGTCGAGATGCTCGCCGCTCGGGGGTGGCCGTTTCGGAGTGACTCGGGCAAGAGTCGGGCTAGCGGAGTCGACTAGGCCCTCGTGAGAGGACATTGATCAGCGTTTCTCGGTTTGCCAACCTAGGCACCGTTTGTGGTGGGACACGTCTCTCTGACTCCGGGATGAATGGCAATGCGTCGTCGTGTACTGTATGGTAATTCTCGGGTTGAGGCACTCGCCATACTAGGGTGTTCGCCTTCCTACAAAATGACCTTCATCGGGTGCTTCCCGACTTTGGCCCCTCTGACAAGCAAGTCAGTAGAGCATTTTTATATCTAGATTTTTCTCCCTCCTTTCCGGGTGTCAGGCAGGGGTTTTTATACTACCGTGCGAGGATTGGTTATGCCTCGGTTCGGTGCGGCCGCTAACCCTTGTGGGATGGGATGGCTTTTCTAACGAGCTGGCATCTTGGGGGATGCCTGAGCGATGTCAGACAGCACTGAAGGACCGGGAGGCATGCCTAGGGCTGAAGGACGTGATTGTGCTCGTTGCCCGCAAGGGGAAGCTGGATTGACTCATCGGCGGGTGATTTTAGAGGGGCAGTGCCCTGTTATTCAGGCAGGACTGACCCCACTGATCGAACAGTAGGAGCCTAATGAGGCGAAATTGAAGTGTCAACGCCGGTGAGTTGAGGCCTACGCGGTGAACCCGATGTGTCTCAGTTCAGATGATGGGTTTTGCATGGTTGTCGAGTTTGCAAGTTGGCGAATGAGCTCGGGCGGCTTGGTTAGAGACTTGATGGGCTACGAGTCGGGGGTCAACGTGGATCAACTTAGATAACGGACTAGGCCGGTGATTTGGGCATTGGATCAACTGCAAGGTGTGGCTCGGGTGTTGTATCGGCTGAGATGCGCCTTAGTTTGAAGGTTGGGCCAATGGGCCGAGTGGCTGAGTCCGGGCTTAGGTTTCAATGCCGGCGGGTCATAAGTCGGGAGCGATTTGGAGCGACCTAGGGAGGGGCTAGATCTGGGGGCCGAGTGACTAAGCTCGGCTCCGATTTAAACCTAGGGACTGAGTGAGTAAGCTCGGCTCTGAATCGAACCTAGGGACATAGTGAGTAAGCTCGGCTCCGATTTGAACTTGGGGGCCGAGTGATTAAGCTCGGTTATGGTTTTGGTGCCGGCGAGTCACTAGTCGGGAGCGATCTGGAGCGACTCAGGTAGGAATCGAACCTGGGGGCCGAGTGATTAAGCTCGGTTTCGGTTTTGGTGCTGGCGGGTCGCTAGTCGGGAGCGAGCTAGAGCGCCCCGGGTAGGAAGCTCGGCTCCGATTTAAAACTAGGGACCGAGTGAGTAAGCTCGGCTCCAAATTGAACTTGGGGATTGAGTGAGTAAGCTCAGCTCTGAATTGAATCTGGGGACCGAGTGAGTAAGCTCGGCTCTGATTTAAACCTGAGGACCGAGTGAGTAAGCTCAGCTCCGAATCGAATATGGGGACCGAGTGAGCAAGCTCAGCTCCGATTTGAACCTAGGAGCCGAGTGATTAAGCTTGGTTCCGATTTTGGTGCTAGCGGGCCGCCAGTCGGGAGCGATCTGGAGTGACCCAGGCAAGAATCAAACCTGGGGGTCGAGTAATTAAGCTCAGTTCCAATTTCGATGATGGCGGGTAGCCAGTCGGGAGCGATCTGGAGTGACCCGGGTGGGAATCGATCTTGGGGGCCGAGTGATTAAGCTCGGTTCCGGTTTTGGTGTCAGCGGGTCGCTAGTCGGGAGCGATCTAGAGCGACCCGAGCGTGAATCGAACCTGGGGGCCGAGTGATTAAGCTTGGCTTCGATTTGAACCTGGGGACCAAGTGAGTAAGCTCGGCTCCGTATCGAACCTAGGGACTGAGTGAGCAAGCTCGGCTCTGAATCGAATCTGGGGGCCGAGTGAGTTAGCTCGGCTCTGAATCAAACCTGTGGATTGAGTGAGTAAGCTCGGCTCCGATTTGAACCTGGGGGCTAAGTGATTAAGCTCGGTTCCGGTTTTGGTGCCAGCGAGTCGCTAGTCGGGAGCGATCTGGAGCGACTTGGGCAGGAATCGAACCTAGAGGCCGAGTGATTAAGCTCAGTTCCAGTTTTGGTGCCAGCGGGTCCCCAATTGAGAGCGATCTAGAGTGACCCGAGTAGGAATTGACTTGGGGGCCGAGTGATTAAGCTCGGTTCCGGTTTCGGTGCCGGCGGGTCGCTAGCCAAGAGCGATATGGAGCGACCCGGGTAGGAATTGAACCTGGGGGCCAAGTGTTTTGGCTCGGTTCTGATTTCGGTGCCGGCGGGTCACTAGTCGGGAGCGATTTGGAGTGACCCGGGCTGGAATTGAACCTGGGGGCCGAGTGTTTAAGCTCGGTTCCGATTTCAATGTCGGTGGGTCGCTAGTCGAGAGCGATCTGGAGCGACCCGGGCGGGAATCGAACCTGGGGGCCAAGTGATTAAGCTTGGTTCCGATTTTGATGTCAATGGGTCGTCAGTCAGGAGCAATCTGGAGCGACCCAAGTGGGAATCGAACATGGGGGCCAAGTGATTAAGCTCGGCTTCGATTTGAACCTAGGGACCGAGTGAGTAAGCTCGGCTCTGAATCAAACCTAGGGACCGAGTGAGTAAGCTCGGCTCCGAATCGAATCTGGGGATCGAGTGAGTAAGGTCGGCTCTGATTTGAACCTAAGGGCCGAGTGATTAAGCTCGATTCCAGTTTTGGTGCTAGCGGGTCGCCAGTCGGGAGCAATCTGGAGCGACCCGGGCAGGAATCGAACCTAAAGGCCGAGTGAGTAAGCTTGGTTCTGGTTTCAATGCTGGCGGGTCCCTAGTCGGGAGCGATCTAGAGCGACCTGGGCAGGAATCGCACCTAGGGGCCGAGTGTTTAGGCTCGGTTCTGATTTCGGTGCCGGCAGGTCACCCGTTGGGAGCGATATGGAGCGACCCAGATAGGATTCGAACTTGGGCACCGAGTGTTTAAGCCTGGTTCCGATTTCGGTGCCAGCGGGTCGCCAGTCGAGAGTGATCTAGAGTGACCCGGGCGAGAATCAAAACTGGGGGCCGAGTGATTATGCTCAGTTCCGGTTTTGGTAATTGTGGGTCGCTAGTCGGGAGCGATCTAGAGTAACTCGGGCAAGAATCGAACCTAGGGGCCAAGTGTTTAGGCTCGGCTCTGATTTCGATGCCGGTGGGTCGCCAGTCGGGAGCGATCTGGAGCGACCCGAGCAGGAATCGAACCTAGGGGCCAAGTGTTTAAGCTCGGTTCCGATTTCGGTGCCGGCAGTTCGCCAGTCGGGAGCGTTCTAGAGCGACCCAGGCGGGAATCGAACCTAGGGGCCGATTCATACCTGAATGTCATCGTGCCACGTGGCGGGTCGGTCGGGTGGAGCATCACGGAGCTTGGTGGGAAACTTTGTTTTGAATGACTTTCAACGGGGGGTCTCAGATGATGGGACGCCTCTGGCGGGGGCTCCGAGGTGGGTGAATCTGGTGGATCCGAGGGGTTGTGACAGATCTTTAATGCCACGACTGTTCCTCTCCTCAGGAAGCCCTGATCACTGCCTCGCCGTGGGTTACTCCCATTTTTAACCCCCACCTAGGGTGGTTGCCATCTCCTTTGCCATCAGTCTTTCATCCCGCACTTTGGCTCCTTTCTTGCAACTTCGTCGTCCTCTTTGCTTCAATCCCTCATCCCGGACCCTGGGCTTCTTTCTTGCAACTCTGAGGTTGGGATGTCTCCATCTTCATCTTTGTTTTCGTCCCCTTCTCCCTCTCCTTCTCCTTCTCCTTCTCCAAATTCCCAGGATGAGGTAGTGAGCGTGTCTTCCGGTAGCGCCTCCTCGGAGGCCTCAGAGGGTTCAACCGCGCTTGAGGCCCTCAAGTCATGGCATGACATGGACTCGGTGGTGATCGAGGACCTTTTGAAAGTGCTCTGGGATTGCTACCTTATCCCGAAGTGTTATGGCCTACACTTCCCTCGGCCTGGGTAGTGGCCGTACGACCGGTTTCCCAACGGATTCAGGTTAATCGTGGGGGCACTCGAGGTGGGGCTGCGGTTCCTAGTGCACCCTGTCATTATGGATTGTCTTCACTTTTGGAGGATCTACCCCACTTAGGTGTCGCCAAACTCCTGGCGCTACTTGGTGGCTTTCATATGGGATTGTCGAGGGGCTGAGATCGAACCATCCCGGCCCCTCTTTCTGGCTTGCTTCTGCTTGGGCAGGGGACCAGGTGGGTATTACTTGACCGCCCGCAGCAGTTTCAAGATCAGTGGTGCGCCCTCCAACAACAAAGGTTAGAAGAGGCATTTTTTCTATATTAGTTATGATCAAGAGTGGGGCTTTAGCACCGGGTGGGCTTTTCGGACCATCGATAACGCCCCCCCTTCGCCTTCTGCTGGAGACGTACTGGTCGTGGATCGTCTGAGGGGTATCCTGTCCTCTTCTCGAGCAATTAAGGAAATGATCGAGGAGTGGATGGTCGAAGCGGAGCTGAGCCCCGCCACTGGGGATATGGCCATTCATATATAATGGATTGTTCG